>NC_135861.1:8852386-9152386 GCF_031162955.1 Sander vitreus | reverse complement strand
GTCCTGGTAGCAGTTTTGAACGCCAGCGGCACTATGAAACAGACTATTATCGTGATGCAAGAGAGAGGACTCTAAGCACAGCTGGGAGCGGGTCTGGTACCTCCACTGGAAGTGGTACAACTGTATCGTCAGGAGTCAGTGGAACTATCGTTAGCGCTGTTGCTGGCAACACGGGAACAGTTGGATCAGCAGGGGCCACGACAGGTGGAAGCGCAGGATCTACTTCCAGCGGTGTCGGCTTCTACCGCTCCCACAGCAGGAGCCCTTGTCGCTTTGAGACGCCAGAGCCTCGCTATGAGTCTCGTGCCAGGGAACCCTTTACTTTGGCCAGTGTGGTTCACAGGGACCTTTACAGGGAGGACAGGGGTCGGCGCGGGGAGCGGTCATACCGCAGTAGTCGTAGCCGGTCTCCACACTCAACACATTCGCGAAATCCCTCTCCTCAGAGACTGGCAAGTCAGGCTACCCGCCCTCCACGCTCCCACAGTGGGTCAGGCTCTCACAGTCGGTCCTCCAGTTCAGACTCAGTCAGCAGTACCAGCAGCAGTACGAGTGGCAGGTGAGTGAAGCTCTCAAGATTTCTACCCTGTGGCATCGCTGTTGTTTACCTTTGTGCATCCCAGGCTTAAACAAGTGCCGGATGTAGCCGGGTTGGCTCAGTGGGTGGGGCAGGCGCACATATACTGAGAGGTTTATGCTTTGACGCAGAGACGCTTGAAATGATTGTAAGCATTTATTTCACAGAATTAAGTTAAGTTAGTTAGCTTAAGTTAATTGGACAAATTCAAAAGATTAGATAAATAATGCCATCCATCTGTCGTTTTCTGCTGCTTGCCTGAGTCCAGGTCACAGTGGTAGCAGGATGGAGTTTTTGATAAGGCTAAAACAGAATTAATGTCTGACATTCCCAGGTATTATTCCAGTGTCTTTGCCTTTTTATACTGTAATACAATATATTGATATTGCCATTGTATATTATTTAAAACAACTTTCTGAGATTATTTTAATTCAACTTTCATAGTTTTTCTCAGATTTGCCAAAAATGTGTTCATGTGGACCACTCAAGATTTTGCAAAGCAGGAAAATCATGTAGACAATGTCACTGGTATAAATTTTTTACCACTCAGCAAAACCTACAAAGGAACAGACCATCTAAGTGTGGCTGAATAAACGTGTCTACTTTTCCCGAATGTGGACCTTGATTTCTATATGGGGGAATGAATTGAGTTTTCACAAAATGTGCCTGTAATCTGTGTATAATATCTTTTTAAACCAAATGCAATTTCCCCCAAAATAGCCTATATTTGTATTAGTTCTACTGAATTCTGCAACAGTTTTTAGTCAAAACACCAGTTTTGCCAACAAGCAAAGACTTTTTTTTGTATTTAATTTCTATGATTCCTATCAAGAATACTTTGTTGCTCAACATTCCATAATGCAGAAGCTGTGGTTTATAACATTAACCGTTTCAAGACATATCTCCTAATACTGTGCCATCATGTCTGTTTCGTCAGCAGATTTCATACAAGTATCTGCATGTTAGAAAAAATATTGTAAAGGCTCACCATGACAGGGAATATTACTGTATAGCACCTCATCTTGATTCCCCTCACCAGAATTGAAAGCTGTTTCTATCTATATATGGGCAATGGCGCCACCTTAAAAGACTTCACTTTAAAGGTCAATTATATGGGTTTTTAGCAGCACTATAATTTCTAATTCAATAGCATAACATAGGTTGTAAATGTGCAAGCACTTTAAAGCAGTGTTCTGTGTGCAAGTTTCTACGTTGCCCATTTTTGTATGATCATTAGTGAATTTTTCAAATGACAAATCGGTTTTTACAAGGTTGTTGGCCAAGTAGTTAATTGCTGTTAGGAGTCAAAGCCTGGAAAATGACCTTTGCTGCATGTAACTGCTGCAATGACACACTTTTTGGGTTGTTAAGATTTTATCTAAATTGGTTTATTATCGCTGTTCAAACTTTGGATTAAGTCAAGGTCCAGATTGCCATCGTCACAAACAGCGGATGTCAGTTCTATGTGGATGTTAGTTTCTTTGCTAATTTAGCTGGTTTTGTGCACTACATTTGTTGTAATGATATTTGCATCCAGGTTCTTGTAAATGTATTGCTTTTTATTAGTTGATTTTGGGGTTAGTGTTGAGTAGTAATTGTGCAAGGAATGCACAAATAAGAAAAGGTTGGAATAATCAAATGCAAGTGAGGTCTGCATTTTTAAAAACTGTCCATGGGATTTACTCCACTATATACATTCCCCTCGTCCCTCTCCATTTGTTTATTTTTTGGATAACCGCATCACCTTTGGACACAGCAGAGTCCACAGCTCTGTACGACATGTAGCGACACATGTGGTTTGACGAGGTAGTGCTATGGGGGGAATTTCAAGAGACGGCTGGTATATTTTTCTCACTGCCTACCTTTGTGTATGTGTAATGGCTCCCCCCCCTCCGTGAGATCCAGTTGGAACTGGAAATTTCTGGCCAGTGCTGGCTGCCTGCCCACTCCCACAGGCCATGCTCCGTCAGCAGCACTTCCGGGAGAGTCTGAGCACAGGAGGAGAAAGTGAGAAGGAAATAAACAGCAGAGGGCCTAGAAAGCTGAGACAGTCATTGGAATTGTTTGAGAAAAAAGGTGCATCAGGTAGCCATGAATTTGCTACTGACATGCAAATCCATCTTCTTATATTGATTACCAGATGTGCTGTACACATTGGGGAGAAAGAGGGTGTTTTTCTCCTCTTCAGCTGAGAGACATCGTGGTTTTTAAACCGTAGAAAGACCCATTCTCAAACATCTTTTATGCAAATGCATCACTATATATATTGTGTATATAAAGCATAATATTACCTGTTCAATACAATATGCAATCAAATCCTCCTTTCTTGCCCTGCTGATTGGACAGAGCAAACACATTTTGTCACCTTTTTTCAGTCAGCGTTTACAAAAATCACATTTTAGCTGCTGTTCTTAACATTTGAATACAGCATTTGGCTTTTATCCAATCTATGAATTTTTTTCTCATTTCTCTTATACTTGGTGTTTCACTGCAAAATGATAAATCTGTATACAGTATACATATTCATAGCAATTTATGATTTCATTGAGGTAAAAATAACAATAGGGGTTTAAGAAAAAATCAATACACTTGAGTATCGCGATATTTTATTTTGCAATACTGTATTGATTTTCAAAAAGGCAATATTGGGGGAAAAAAAAATATATATATATATATTCATTCATTCATTCATTCATGTAAGACAGTGGTTTATGTTGTGTTTAAGCCCCCTACTGCTAGATGGCTATGCTGAGACACACCACTAGTGTCATTGCCTAACAGTGCCTAGCAGTGCCTGACTTTTTGCTAGAAGCTAACAATGTAGCTATGGCTGAACTTTGGCCTACTTTAGCATATAACAATTTGCTCAATAAGAACCTGTGAACCACAATCCCAAACTGGTAGTTTGATTTTCTGTGTACTGAATTGTTTACCTAAAGTAAACTTCTTTGACTTTTATGAACATCATGTCTTTTTTTTAATACTTAAAAAAAAATCCCAATATATCGCCTTACGCACAGTATCAAAATATATTGAATCGTGACCCATGTATCGTATCGCCAGATTCTTGCCAATACACAGCCCTAACAATAACTAGATTCTTACTTTTTTTTGGGTAGGTAAACGCAACAACCAGTGACCGCAACAGAAAATAACCACCTTTTGATCGTACATTGATAATGATAGTTTCAGATTGTGAAGCTTGCAACAACATATAAGTCCATGTTCCTTTTTTTTGCTACAGTGATTCTAGCAGTAGTTCAAGTGATGACTCCCCAGCACGTTCAGTGCAATCTGCTGCTGTTCCTGCACCCTCAGCACTTCCTTTATCCTCCCTTGACAAGGATGAACCACGTAAAAGCTTTGGCATCAAGGTCCAAAATCTTCCTGTGCGCTCTACAGGTTAGTTAAAAGGGGTTCATGCGGTTTGCAAGCACAACAAGCTTTTTTGCACAAATAGTAGTGCATTTTATTTCTGTACATCCCTCAAATATTGCCACATTTTAATAAAAAAATGATTACCAATAGTTTAATAATTTAATAATAACTTGTTACTTTTTCAGTATACAAAAATTAATAAAATATTTGATCTGTTTACTACAGATACGAGCCTGAAGGATGGTTTGTTCCATGAATTTAAGAAACATGGGAAGGTCACATCTGTACAAATCCATGGAGCTTCAGAGGAGCGCTACGGGCTTGTATTTTTTCGCCAGCAAGAGGACCAAGAGAAAGCACTTGGAGCATCAAAGGGAAAGCTTTTTTTCGGCATGCAAATCGAAGTCACAGCCTGGAATGGCCCCGGTAAGTTCTGATCATTGACTATATTGCAGCACAAACATAAAACAACAAAACACACAAGGTTACAATAAGCACGTCAGAGACAGAAAGTGAGAACGAATTTCGGCCCTTGGATGAGAGGATAGACGAGTTTCATCCAAAGGCCACACGGACATTATTCATTGGAAACCTGGAGAAGACCACCACTTACCATGACCTGCTTAACATCTTTCAACGCTTTGGAGAAATAGTGGTAGGTCAATGCTGTGAAGTGGTTTAGGAATCGGGCCATATATGCAATAGTTACCATGCTGCACAGTTTGAAATGATCACACTTACTGACAGCATATTTCTGTTTTCATTATTCTGCAAAGGATATTGACATTAAGAAGGTGAATGGAGCCCCTCAGTATGCCTTTCTACAATACTGCGACATCGCCAGTGTCTGTAAGGCCATAAAGAAGATGGATGGGGAGTACCTTGGTAACAATAGACTCAAGGTGAGAATTATCACCTTAATTTAAAATCATGGCTTTACTACCACATTTTTGTCTTTAACAACCATAAGTATTATTTATGAGCATGGTTTGTATAAACTGTTCTGTAAATTAACATCTATTTGACATTTTTTCCTTCTTCTTTTTCAGCTGGGCTTTGGAAAGAGTATGCCAACGACGTGTGTTTGGTTGGATGGATTGGCGTCAAACACAACTGAGCAGTTTCTTACTCGTCATTTCTGCCGCTATGGACATGTTGTCAAGGTAAGTCTGTTTATTTTCCCCCTCACAGTTACCCATTGTTTACTTTCTGGCACCTTGGGACTCTATTTTCTCTGTCTTTCACAGGTTGTATTTGACAGAATGAAAGGAATGGCCCTTATTCTGTATAACAACATTGAATATGCACAAGCCGCTGTCAAAGACACAAAGGGGTGGAAGATAGGGGGCAGTAAAATCAAGGTAACTGAAACAAAGCTTTGCTTGAAAATGTAAATGGAATCTGTAATTTTTTAGTGTTCTTAATGCCTGACATGCTGTAAAAAATGCAACTTACCCTTCTTTTTTCTTCAGGTGGATTTTGCCAATCAGGAAAGTCAGATGGCTTTCTATCGTTCAATGCAGGCATCTGGCCAGGATATTCGAGACTTTTATGACATTCTCTCTGAAAGAAGGTTTGTGTAGTTTCCTTAAGGGATAATATGTTTGCCTCCTATACTGTCTAATGTTAAACCTAACATTATTGATGCCGAAGTATGATGAAAAATTATTTGGGGTTTTTATTTCTTGGCAGGGATGATCGACGAACTCAATACGAATTTCAAGCAGAAAGACAATATTATGAAAATGTACGAACACCAGGAACATATACTGAAGATCCACGTCGCAAATACCCTGCCAGAAGTCGGGAGTTTTACACTGAATGGGACCCATATCAGGGAGATTACTATGATCCACAATACTTTGAAGACCCCCGGGAATTTCGAGAATACAGAGCTGATCCTTATGAGCAGGACATTCGCAAATACAGCTATTTGCAACGGGAACGTGAAAGAGAGAGGGAGCGCTTTGAAACAGATCGTGGACGAGATCATGGGAGGAGGACCATTGAGCGTAGCCAAAGTCCATCTCACATTGCCTCTCGTCATCCTGCCAGCCCTACTGCATCTCCTTCACTCTCCGAGAGGATACAGAGTGATTCAGATCGGCGTATTTGTTGCCAGTCTTCTGAAAGAAGTGGTAGCTGCAGTTCAATCTCACCACCCAGATTCGAAAAACTTGAAAAAGCACGCACTGAAAGGTATAATAAAACTGACAAACTTGAGAAGGATCGAGTCTTTGAAGTTGAAAGGGGGAATTTGGTTGAAAAGGAGAAGCGGGCTGGGCGTAAAGATCGAGGGGAAAAGGAAAAAAGTGAGAAACAGAGGCTTAAAAAGCTAAAAGTTGCATCACCTATTATTATCCAAGCATGTGAGACGGAACCTGAACTTGATCAAGATGTAAGCCCTGAGTCCATCCTTCGAAGTAAAAACAGTAAAATTCCAAAGGAAGGCTTGAGCAAAGGAAGGTTAGACCTTATGCCTTGTGTTGTGCAATTGACACGTGTTAAAGAAAAAGAAGGAAAATTGATTGGTCAATCTGTCCAAGAAAAACAAATACCGAGGGGTGGGAGTGACAGTCCTAGATTGGTATCACCGTCAGCTGACCAGAGGAGTCCTCCATTCCGCTCAGAACCATCAAAAAGTGATATCTCTAAGCATGGAAAGGTGCCTAGAGACAAAAATATGCACAGTTTTGTGGAGGTTATTGACAAGGTTATTGACAAGGATGCTAAAATCAAATCCAAAAAACATGGAAAATCTGAAATGGGATTTGACAGTGGTATTTCTGTGGATATTGATCGATTGGCTGCAAGGAAAAGGCGTTTTGAAGACTCCGGGAAAACTGATCGACATAAGAGAACAAGTGAGGAGGATCTTGTTAGACCCGGACTTCATAAACTATGGAACAATGCTAAGGAGACCGATTTAGATAAGAACCTTTTGATAAAAGGAATGCATAAAAAGGAGCACCACAAGGATAAATGTGTCCGGATGGTTTCAGTTAGCAGTCCTAAAGATGGACGAGACTGTGAAAGCAACTCTGTAGGCTTTTCTCTGGAGCAGCAATCACGGCTAGGGGAGCTGCCGGAAGATTCTACAGATCAATTGGTCTCTCCCTACCTTAAAATGGATTTGGAGGGATCAAAAAGTGAAAACAGCTCCAGTCTCACAAAGATGTTAGATGATGGCAACATTGATTTGGATGAATTAAAAGAACAACAGAAACAAGTTTTGTCTGAAAACGAACAAGGAAAAGGGAAGTGCATTGACTCGGATGACGGAGATGAACACTTTGTGCACATTGACCAGAATAGTTGCGCAAAACAGAGTCTATGGCTCCGACCTAAGCTTGGTGATCCTGATAAGTTAGTCAAGTTTGAAAACCAAGCAAGTAATGAGACTCATGACTTTGATAAAGATTATATAATACATGATGTTCCGAAACCAATTCAGGATATGGCCAATGATGACTTCTCTTCCAGTAAACGAAAGAAATTAGAACATTTTGACTTTGAAATAGTCACTGCAAAAAGAGAGCGCAACTATCCAAGTTCCCAAAAGTTGAATGAAGACATTTATCAGAGTATAACCTCCTCAATAGGACATGGTCACTTTGCTGCAAATGAGGACGATGAAACTGCCCAGATTTCTGTGGCCGTTATAAACAAAGAAAGAAAATCTTCTCCAACAACAGATGAGAGATTTTCACACACAGAGTCATTGAAAAACAGTTTGGGCCTGACATCCACACATTTTCAGTCTTCTGACAGTGAGCTCCCAAAGCTTAAGACAACCTTGCTTAGCTGTGATGAGGAGTTAATGCAACGTTGGGAAAGACAGATTAAGTCTGATTCACTTAGAATGGAAATGACTTTCCCCAGTGATATTGCAAAATGTGAAACCATCCGTAAACACCTTGGCCAGGATTTGGAACCTGGAGAAGTGCAGTCTGATTCAGATGATGATGGAGATAGCAAACACATCTCTCCCAAGTCCAATAGTTCCTTGTCTTATATCCTCAGGGAACGTGACGAGAGGATGACAGACCTGAAGCTTTCAGGCTCATTGGAAAAGAATAAGTTTTATTCTTTTGCATTAGATAAAACTATAACTCCTGATACTAAAGCACTCCTTGAAAGAGCCAAGACACTGTATTCCTCCAGAGAAGATAATTGGTCCTTTCTCCCCTCACGCTTTCCAACCTCCCACAGCTGTTCAGATAAAGACAAAGTGACGCTAGCACCTCGACCTATTCCTTCTTGGTATAAGAAAAAGATTCGTACTGACTCTGTTGAAAAGCTGCATGATAAAAAAGAGGAACTTAAGCCACAGGACCAAGAGCGACAAGACCTGTTTGCCTCTCGCTTCCTGCACAGCTCAATCTTTGAACAGGATTCCCGGCGTTTGCAGCATCTTGAACGTAAAGACCAAGATTTAGAAACTGGAGTTGGCATGCCTTTTGCTAAGCCAGGTGCTACTGAGGCACAGCCTGAATCTGGAGTAAGTGACATGTCACAAGAGCCCATAGTGCTTTTCCATAGTCGGTTTTTGGAGCTTCAACAACAAAAGGACAAGGACCATCTTCCACCTGATACTGAGAATGATTCAATAGTGGTGGAGATTAAAAGAGATGAAGTGCAGCATTTTGATAATGTGCTGTCTGATAAGGAATCTGAGCCAGTACTGAAGGTTGATGACAAATCAACCAGCCCCCCCTTGTTAGTGTCACCATTTGTTCCTTCCCCGAAAGAAATGTCTTCATCAGAAAATAAAGAATTTTCAATTCCATCCTCAGATCAACCTGTGTCAGTTGTCAAAGAAGAAACCGTAGAGCCAGTTCTTGAGGTATCTCCATCTCATTCTTTCCCTATGGAAGACTTCAAACCAGTTGCTCCTAAGCTAACCATAACCACTCCTTTCGTCCTTTTGGGGCCAGAAAATGAAATGGAAACAAAAGAGTTAATTGAACCCGCAGCAAAAATTGGAGATAGTTTGGCAGTGGAACATAATCCTCTTGTGGAAGATAAGCCTCCCACTCCCGGTGCTTCCCTAAGTGGTTTTGAGAGAGAGACGGCAGAATTCACATACTCTGAATATCCAAAGATTGAAGAAAAATCTGAAATTAAGACTGAACCTAAAATAGAAAATCCGGAAACAAAACATTTTGAGGAATCTCAGAAACCTGAGACAGATAGTGAGGCATGTATGGCAGAGCTGGAGGCTGAAATAAAACCATTACCAAACCGCAGACAGCCCAAGAGTAAAAGGGCAAAATCACTGGCAGTATTACGTACTTCTCAACCTTCCCAAATTGTTACCACTGAGAAACCTGCAACACGAAAGAGTGAACGGATTGACAGAGAGAAACTCAAAAGGGCTTCATCTCCTCGGGCAGATGTACCAAAAGCATCAATTGAGTACAAAGCCACTTCCAAGTCACCAATTCATGCATCAGATTCTGAGCAAAACCTTGAGTCAAGTTTGATCCATGGCAGAACACGTCGCAGGAATGTAAGATCAGTCTATGCCACGCTACATGAAGACGACCAAGCTGGCAAAGAGGTGGTTGAATCATCACGCTCCATGCGCAAACGTGGTGCTGATAAAGAACCATTACAGCAAGATATTCCAATTCCATCCACCAACACAAGGCGAGGACGCCCACCTAAAAGAGGCGTCAAACGAGGTGAAGACGTATCACCAGTTAAGGGGGATCAGCAGAAAATGACTGAAGAAGACACAGAGGTCAAAGAGACCTCTACTACTGTAGAGGTTGTAAAATCCTCCGAGGGATGGCGTTCACCCCGCACACAGAAAGTGCAACAAACACAGTTGACTTCATCTGCTCCAGTTAACAAGAAAGGAGGTAGAATAGATAAACAGTCTGGGAGCACTACAGTACTAGCTGAACAAGCTGATCTGGCAAGTCATGATGAATCAGAATTTAATCCTAAAGCTGATTCTGAACTGTTTGTGAAGCTATCAGAAAAGGTGGAAAATGCAAGCTCACCAGTGCACAGAATGGAAAAAGACTTCAAAGATTCTGGTGGAAAGAAATCTACTATTGGGGATATTGAAAAGGTAGACACCAGCTCCTCTGAGAGGAGACAATTGCCTGAAAAGAGTGTTAAAATGAAAACACCTAGGCTGAAAAGAAATACCAAGCAGGTCACTGAAGATAAATCACACAGCTTAAAAAATCTTGAGATCCGTGTAAGCCTTGATGACGTAAAAGTTTTACTTCGTTCAGAGGACGATGAGCCAGAGTCATTTGAAGCTCCCACATTTACAAAAACCAAGACAACAGTAAAAGAGAATGCAGAAACAAAGATGATAGGTTTTCCAAAGGAATCAAAAGAACTTGATGCACAGGAACAGGAAGACAGCCTGTCAGAACCTGAACTTCCTGCTGATCCAGCGGCTCTCTTAGCACGGCAGATGGAACTAGAGCAGGCAGTTGAAAATATTGCCAAACTTACAGTTGAGCAACCTCCTCGGCCGTATAAGGAACCACCTTCCGAGCAGCCTACAATATTGCCTCCTGTCATAGTAGAGCAAGAAGCTGAGGTTGAGGAGGAAAAGCGAGCTAATCCTGCAAGCGAAACTGAACTTGCAGCTGCTATTGATTCCATTACAGCTGAAGAAACATGTGCAGATGCAGATGGTTTCACAGCTCCTCCTACTTACACTGCTCTTGTTCCTACCCCTGAATCCTTGACATCCCCCTCCTCCAATGAGATTATGGAACCTGAAACACACATGGTGATTAACAATATTCTTGCTGCAGACTCAGATGGTCCTCTGACACCCAGCCCAAAGGGGCAAATTGCAGAGTCTAAGGCAGCTGAGGATACCTCTCTACTTGAGACACCAAAGAAAACAGGCAGAGTTAGAGCCAAAACCCTGAAGAAATCGAGAAGTCGTAAAGGTGCAGCTACTAAGAAAGGGGATATTGCTGCAGAGGTTTCACAACCAGAGCCCTCCCCAGTCAAGTTACCAGAGTCCATCCCAGAAGACCCAGAAACCATCAATTCACAAGCAGTCACTGCTACAGCTGGTGCAACTGCAGCAGCTTCTGTGGTCACTGCTGTTGCAACTTGTAGGCGTGATCTTACAAGTGCTATAACTGTAGACACACCAAAAGAGGCAGAACAGCCTGAAGTTGAACAGCCTGTACCGAAAGAATCTGCCTTTTATTCAGGCCCAAGCAACATATCGAATAGTAAAAAGCATCCCCAGGCAGAAAAGCCATCTACCCCTACTCCTTCCCCTGCCCGTCCACAACCTATATCCCAGTTTGGCATACCCCTGCTGCGGCCTGCCAAAATGCCACTATCGCCTGACTGGCCTCCTAGAACTGAAGAAAGTAGAATTTATGTTGCTCCTTCATGCCACGTTACAGTGGTAACTCCTCCACCAGCATCAACTGCACTTGGAACCCCTTCAACAAATACCCCAATGCCTCCTGACACGAAGGCCTCGGATATTGACCCTAGTTCCAGTACCTTAAGAAAAATCCTGATGGAACCTAAATATGTGTCTGCATCAAACAGCAATTCTATACCTACTACTATGGTGACATCTACATTGTCAGATCCTTTGCGGATGTCAGAGAATGAAAATCCCTCTGTTACAGTGGGTTCAAGACAGTTACATCCCGAAGAGAGACCACCTTTACCCCCCCAGCTCATACAACACAAACCCTTCCCACTGACAGAGTCCCAACAGAACTGTGGAGAGAAGATCCAGCATACAGTTATTTCTCCTGCTACCTCAGTAATAAGTCGAATTCCAATGCCTTATGATACAGAGGAAACTCCCCGAATTTCCCTAAGCAACCGAAGCATTGGCCTGTCTATTCCAAAGCAAAAATTTAGATCAAACTCTAATGAGAATAACCGCTACCATGGCATGGATATAGTAGAAGATGGGTCTAGAGGGCGCTCTGTTGTTGAGACCACTCCCTACAGTACAGGCTCCAATCCTGGCCTAAGGGTCAATACATCAGAGGGCGTTGTTGTTTTGAGTTATTCGGGTCAGAAAACTGATGGACCTCACAGGATGAGAGCCAAAATTAGTCAAATTCCTCAAGCCAGTGCTGGTGATATAGAGTTTCAGCAATCGGTGTCCAAATCTTCGATAAAGCAAGACCCACTTATCACATCATCCCAGTCGCCTACCCCAAAACTAGCCCCAACCCCTACAGCTTATGGGCACACAGGGGTTCGCTTGACAAGCCAGTCTTATAACTCACAACCTGTCATTTCCAGTACAAAGAAGGAGAGTCTTGGATGTGACAAATCTGAAGCCCCGTATCACACCGCATCCCAGGGTGGCGTTGTAAAGATGTACCAACAGCCAGTTAGTTCTCCCCAAGTCTTGATGTACAACCAAGCTGTGATACAGCAACAGCATGCCAAGAGAGGACCGGGGTCTGAACCTCTGCCAAAAAAGATGGACATTGGCAAAGCTGTTCAGCAGTCTAACCTAAGCCCAGTCATGAGTCCACACCACCCATCGCTACCTGGAACCCGCATGAGCCCCAGCCCTAGCATCCCAACTGATCGGTCAGCTGTACACCTAAAGCAAGAACCCCAGTCCCCACGGACAGCTGTTCACTCCCCTTCACACTTTATCAAAGCCTGTCCTCCAAGCAGTTCTCCTAGAGGAACTTCTGTCGTTCTGGGTCATAGCATGCCAACAATGTCGACGTATCATTCTAGTATGCATCACCCACACTCAGAACAGTCCTCTGTCATAATTCAACCTCACAGTGTCACTCAGGCAATGGCTCACGAAGCCAGGATAAACACCCCACCAATGTCTGGGATAAACTATGGAAGGCGAGGTGATTCCCTGTCTTCATCACACCCAGGTCCTCCACAGCGCTCAAACACACCGCAGCCTAATGTCATCCGAGATTTGGTACTTCAGTGTCATTCTAGTCCCAATAGGTCAGTATCAGGTGGTGGTGGCAGCAGTGTTAGTGAAGAAGACCCCAGACACTTTAACCAAGCTCTTAGTAGATCTTCTGTGCCCCAGCTCCAATCTGATGTAATGATGATTCACAGTGATCACAGAGGGCTCCACCCAAGCATACGCATGGACCAGTACAGAGACATGCACCAGCGCATCCTCATGCACCAGCAACTGGGAGAACAGGCGGCTGTAGAAGCAAGACAGTCACGCACCTCAGAGATTGGAACGTCTCTAAGCAACATCTCTGGGCCTTCAAAGGGTCCTATAGTGGGAAAGAGCATTGACCTTTCTGCAAAAGAATCTCTCAAACCACCAGAAGGAAAGCTGATACATCCATCCTCCAACGAAAATAGAATCAGGGGAGTCCATGCATCTTCTCCTGTCCTGGTGTCATCTCACCCACATGGGGTTCAGCTGATGCATCCAGGAGGTGCGGGCTCCTTTCCAGTATATCGGGATATGCGAGGATTTCCTTCCCAGTTTACAGGACATCTTTCATCGGGACACAACCTGGCTAACCAAGGCATTACATCGTCACAGGTCACTTGATATGCTTTTGTTATTGACATTCTGCAAATATTTTAGCATTGTAATATGTATCATATATAATTGTATTTTATAGATCATATTTGTATACAAATACAAAATATGCATAACTATTAAGTGGGTTATGTCTTTTCTCAATCAGGTCCTGCCGGAGCCTGAGTTGAGTCACAGGGGTAAAATGTCTCAGTCACATGTGGGAGGAAGTGATTCCAACTCTGAGGGTTCCCATCTTCGCCATGCTACCTCTACAGATCTTTCACACATTTCCCGTATATCACGGGATACAGTCTCCCCCTCATACCAGTCTCCAATGGCGTCCCCTATGAGTCTTACTCATAAGCCAGATCTATCTCTACAGAAAGGCCCTCCAGCCTTCCTGTCAATACCTTCGCAAGCAGTACCCCCATCAAGTTCTCTGCATCCTAGGCCTGATGCTAAGCTGGAACATTCGGGACATCGTTCCGTTGATATGGTGCAACTTTTGACGGTAGGAAGACAGATCGACAAGTAATGTCATCATACATGGAATATGTTTTCAAGACAATACCAAAGAGGAAAATGTTTTTAAAAAACATGTTATGTTTTTGTTGTACAGAAATATCCTATTGTATGGCAAGGCCTGTTGGCACTGAAGAACGACCAGGCTGCTGTCCAGTTGCACTTTGTTTCTGGCAACACCATACTGGCCCAGCGCTCCCTGCCGCCCACAGAAGGAGGTCCTCTTCTCCGTATTGTCCAGAGGATGAGGCTCGAGGCTTCTCAGTTGGATAGTGTGGCACGCAGAATGACTGTAAGTACTTTCGTTTTTACTAAAGCAGGTTCTAAAGTTTGGATCAACAAGATTGATCAAATGGAGACTTAATTGTAAAGTCATGTATCATTCTTACATGAATTAGACTTATCATTCATGGCAGGTGAAGAATGACTACTGTTTGCTCCTGGCTCTACCCTGTGGTCGAGACCAAGAAGATGTCCTTGGTCAAACCCAAGCTTTGAAAAGTGGCTTCATCACCTATCTGCAAGCCAAACAGGCAGCTGGCATTATCAATGTGCCCAACCCTGGCTCTAATCAGGTCTGTGGTCATTTAAACTTTTTTTCTGTTCTACCTTTTCTTTTTTAATTGTTCCTGTGTTTTACAATGAAATATCATAAAATATAGTTCCGTCTCTCATTGTTACTTTAATCTTTTGATTCACAGCCAGCTTATGTGGTGCAGATTTTCCCGCCATGTGAGTTCTCGGAGAGCCACCTCTCGCGCCTGGCCCCAGACCTTCTCAACAGCATCTCCAGCATTTCCCCTCACCTCATGATTGTCATTGCTTCTGTTTAATTACCTCCATTTCTTTGCTGAACAAAGCCAACACCAGCCCTTTTGGACTTGTCCAGTTTTATAAACTGGAATTGCCTCATATTTTTATGAGTTTTGATTTTTTTTTTCCTTCACTTCACCAAGTCCTTAAGTCACTCAATGACATCGAATTCCAAAAACTATACCTTTTTACAGAGAGGAGCTGAATAGTCGAACGGGAATTTTTGATGATCATTTCAGATTTTTCATTTCATTTTTGCCATTTTTGGAGGTGTTGTGCATAGCCTTTTTTAATTCATAGCACCCATAACGCTATGGATTGAGACCTTCCTATGGGATATTTTTTACCTTCATAAAAGTGATAAAGTGATTGTGATTTTAAAAAGACAAACGATATGAGAAGTCATTGCACTATGTTAAGGAAAAATTGTGAACTGTGTACAGATTTGAGTATAAAATTATACATGTTATGGAATTACTCTCATGATCAGCCATGCTTGTGCAAGATAAAAGAAAAGCATTGCCTGGAAAATGATCAAGAATCATTTCAGCCTGATCAATCATACTGCTTTCGCTCCTTCACCATCAGCCAACTTCTACGTCATTTCCGGACTCAACTCTCCATCCCGAAGTGTTCCCTGCCCCAGGAACTCATGAGGGGACGTTTAGAGTTGTACAGTTTACACTCAATGCCTCAACAGGGGACTATATAAAGAATATTTAATTTGTTTATTTTTGTTTGCATCCTTTAAGCTGAAGGGTATTGTGGACAATTGTGAAACTGTAAATATTATAAATATTTAAAGACTGAAGCAATGTGGCGAGACCAAGTGAATTATTTTACAAGACAGATCATCCAATGTTTTCTTTCTTTCTTTTCATTGGGCAGGGGCAAGAAGGGGAATGGTGGGAAGGATCTGTTCAGGATCCAGGAGTGATATTGAAGAAAAAAATATTTTTAAAATTGATTATGTGCCAAAACGTCTTTTGCAAATGTTCAACACACGCAATGTAAACAAAAATTGACCAGAACCTATTTTCATATGTGACTTTGTATTTTGCCCGTCAGAGGGCAGTCTTAATTCCCTTTTTTTTTGTATTGGTCATCAACCCAACTCTGTTACTACAGTGATTTTACATTATGAAGTTGTATCCTCATTTTGAAGGAAACCTTGTGTTGTAAGACTTGCATTCTTTTGTTTGTATTCCTGTTCTCCTTCTCCCTGATGTGGTCCTTTACTGCCCCCTGCTGTCTGAAAATCATCCTCACATATTAACCACTGCATCCTGAGGTCATTTAAGCCATGACTTCATGACAGATGTGCTATAGCATGCTTTATTTTCAAATCTTAAAGGGTAAACTGAAATCATAAAGAATGTGACTTGAACTTGACATCATGCCGCTAATGGATGTGTTTATCATCTGTCTCCATCGCTCCCCTTGACTGTCTCCTTGAGCCAAGCTGTAAATACTAATGTCCTTAATCTGTGCTCTTGTGTATTTTCCCCTTCATAATTGTCTTTATTCAGGGTCCTTATTTTTGTTTTGTGCAACAAAACAAAGCAGTCTGAAAGAGACAGGAGATAAGGTGTGTGAAACCGATGCTGAAAGTAAAACCAGGCTTGTCAGTTTTGTGGTGTAAAGATTTCTATGACTGCAAGCTAAATACTCTCATTGTTATGTTGAAGGCACTTATAATTTTTGATAAACAAATGAGAAAAAAAACTTAAAACGGTGATTAATATGAAAACTGTCTTTTGATCAATCTTCATTTTGAGTGTATTTTGCTGTTCCTCTATGAGGACATTTTAAACTGTAAAATAAATGGTTGTTTAACTTAACTTCTGAAGATCATTAAATGGTCTTTCACTCTCGGTTTGCGTTTTTGTGACTTGTCTTGAGAAACTTTAGTTATTTTGATGCACTGACTGGTGAAGAAAGTTTTTTTTTTTTTTTTTCCAGAATCTTGACTGTGGGTTAAGAAATAGGACTTGCATCACTGTAATCTAAAATATGCAAGCTAATATGTCCATTGTCTGGAAGCTTTAACTTCTGTGTCTTTGCAACAGGTTGCAATAGTTTATATAGTGAACATACGCTAGCTGATATATCATTGCTCATCAGAATCACTGCTGCAGTTTATTCAGCGGTCAGAAGATGTCAGTATCTACCTAGACTACATTGCTTGGCTTCAAGCTGTGACAGCTTTGTGAAGCCAATCAGGCTACCGCAGAATTTCAATTCACCATGCAAATGAAATTTTGGCCCTGTCTTTATTTTGATATGACTCTCTGGAGCGTAGTATTTTGGAATTTACATTTGTCAAAGGAAAATGTGCACTCTAGGAAGCAGAGAACCTTTGCTCAGACCTTTAAAAATACATCTAAGCAAGTAAGAAATGTGTCTGATTGACTTATATTGTTTTTATTAGCAAGACCTGGGTTTAATTCTCGTCTGCCACAGAAGGAATTGTGGGGGATCTTGTATGCCTAAACATGTCAGGGAAGATTCTACTTTAAGTAATAGGATGCATGGGTTTGCTGTCTCACTGCATAAACAAAAGCAGTATACTACATCTACGTATAAAAGTAAAAGTGCATTCAGGATTATCTATATACACCTTCGAGCACCGTGTCAATGACAAAACTTGAATGGCAATGACAAGTTATACAAATGTTTTTGTTACTCCGATTTTAGAGAGGTATTCAAATGGCTATGGAGCAAGACAAACCATGGCTGTCAAGGCTGCAGTTATAGTCTCATCCCTGAGGCAAACAGCTCCATGTCTTCTGGAATTTTAAGACTGTGGCTTTAACGTTACCTTTTCCGGCTGCACCCGTCAAATTCAAGAGTACACTAGCCGGCAGATTCCCCCGGAGGGAGGCCTTTGGGGATTTAGTGGTGATTGGAATTCTATTTGGGAACATTTGGTGGTCAGGGCTGCACGATCTTTCATTATTTTCGGAAGTATTCCTTAGAGTGCAATTAATTACAATCAAATGCAGTCGGCCTGTGAAGAGACACCAACTTGCTGAATATAATGAATTATGGGCTGTTATTTTCCATCTTCATCCAACGAAGCTAATAGTAAGACAGTAGGTCAAGACTTAATAAAGGATGACACTGAGGACCAACCAGCTGCAGCAGCATAAGCTGGTGATCAAGCAACCAAAGAAGGGTAAATAGGCCATACCGTGCTTATTTTTTTCTCTCCTGTCATTATGCCTACAGTAGAAAGAAAAGAGTTTGACCACGCAGAAGAGGTAAGGCATAAGTGATTTATTGTGCCTCGACAGGCCAAGACTTGGAATGTTAATTGACGCCCTGTTTGCAGCATGAGAAGAAGCAGATCAGATTGGGACAGTGAAAAAGCAAGAAGGAAGACTTCAGGAGAAAGTCAAGATACGTCCCTGCATGTTGCCTCCCCTCCTCCAGATTTATAGTTCTTTTAAGATTACAGACTTGACCTTTGAGCGATGAAGCAAAGTTGAGAAGGAGTCGCGTGCCCTTGCCCTTAAAGTAGAGCTCATTCATATTTTTGAGCTGTTCTCTTGAATTCTTTGCCACAAGATGACATTTTGAAAGCCCAATTTTAGCTAGAAAATGTAAAGAATGTTGAAAATTCAGAGGTTGGTTTTTCAGACGCTGATAAGTGCTTGTTTTCTTGTTTGTGCCCTTCTGGCATTGAGCAGCATTCCATGTTGGTGTTTGGACAATTTGTCCTTACATGAGAGCACAGAATTAACCAAGTAAAAGGGATACTTTGATTTAAAAAAAGAAAAAATACTTTGATTACTTTGCTGAAAATGTCAAAGTATATGATGCATCAGCATAGTCATGACAAGAGCTCTAGAATGCAGGCTTTTGTTTAGGCATTTACCTAGTATATTATTCAAACTGTCAATAAGAGAAATTACAGTAAGAGCTATTGAGAGTAACACAAACGAAGCTCAAAGGGTTATAAAATGAACTTCTGCTCAGCAGATGGTTGCCAGGCTGCTTTCCTCGCCAGAAACCTATGAAGGCCTTAACCTTTATAACCCAAGCCACCAGTAATATCACCTTTTAAAAAGTCCTGAGGTGCTTCACCAGCCTATTTTCTTCCAGAGTTGTGAAGTCTGACGAGTGATTGTATCTGAACTTCAAATGATTTGGCTCACCTCTGCTCTGCCTACAGCTGCGTCGGAGAACTTGTCATTTGTTCTAGGTCATAGACATTTGGAAGCTTTTGTATTTGTGTGGACTCTTTTGTGAACAAGGACTCCCTTATGTGATGCTTGGATTTGGGCTGTTAATTGCAGTTGTTAGCTGTTGGGAATAGAAATCAGGCTCTCTACATAGTTGGTGGATTTTCTGTGTTTCTGTTTCTTTTTTCTCTGTGTGTGTGTGTGTGTGTGTACAGTATGTTTATAAACCTCTTCAAAATATGTGTTCCACCTTTTTTCACCTTTCATACAAACCTTAAAGCAGACATTTCTTCGTCAGTGCGTGCCTTACAATCATAGCAGTATGAATAGATTTCATTTACATTTTTTATTTGGCCTTATATGTAAAATGAATGTTGAGAAAATATATGAATCCAGATATTTTATTTACTTGTATAAACTGCATACTTTTCTTCTCATTGACAGATTGTGAAACAAAATAAATTGGCAACAAATAGTTGGGTACATTGTTAAAAGTGTTTCTAAAAAATACCATACCAAAAATCCAGGTTTTTAAAGTGAATAAAATATCAACTTAGATAATACTACTGCATGTGAGACAAATGACGCCCAATTTGAAAAATATACATTAGGGTTTTGAGTATTATCTTGTAAAACATGAAATGCAAATGTAAGATTGTTTAACATCTATAAAGATGAATGTTGAGCCTTGACATTCAAATTTCTTTGATTTAAACATGGAGAAAGACTTATGCTAGTATACCTTGTGTGTTCTTGAATTTTCTTCAGACTGTGTTTAAGTTTTACAAATGTGCTCTCGTAATACGACACTTATACTGCATGGTTTACTACTTGTATTGCATATTATTACTACTAGTATGTATTTTACATCTATAGCCCAGAGGATTGACCTCCAATTTGTCTCTGCGTCTTCTGCTGTCCCAACAGGTTAGCATAATGTTTGTGTATGCTAATTAATGGTGCTTTGGATTAGCCTAAAAGGACAACATGTAGGGATGGTTACTTATTCAAAAGACACTTCTAAACCCGTTTCAGGGAGTGTGGCAAAATGAACAATATCCAACAAAAAGATGAACTTAGGATAGCGCAAGGTTTTTGTGCCTGGCCTGGGTAAAGCGTGCAGCAGACAGGACATGACAGGGATTATGCCGCGTCACAGAGCCGGTTCATCATTTGATCATAAACAACAGAGTCCTTGAATTTGTGTGACGATTTCGGCATTGGCCCTTACAGACAGTCACAGAAGTTCCTAAATCTCACCGTCTCTCCAGTTAGACTTTTTCGTTGCAGTCTCTCCGTGTAGGTCACCCTTCTTCCTCTCCCTTAGATGTTTTTCTTCTGATTTTGTGCGGGCCGCATGATAAATCATCAATACGCCCACTCGCTCGCTGTGAATTCTCACACCTTGGGCTCAATCGGAGATTACACTGACTTTGTACTAGGGAGCTGGCAGGGTAAAGACCGTTTGAGGTCCGATCCAAGACATTTGCCTTCTCACATACAGCTCTGCCGGGTAATGTCTAGATAAGTTCAGGTTTGCTGTGCATGTGTGAAAGGGGCTTTACAGTGCTGATGTCACATCCATGTTAGCAGCCGCTCCACACTAGCTTCCTTAAAGGTCCCATGGCATGACAATTTCACTTTATGAGGTTTTTTAACATTAATATGAGTTCCCCCAGCCTGCCTATGGTTCCCCCGTGGCTAGAAATGGCGATAGGTGTAAACCGAGCCCTAGGGTATCCTGCTCTGCCTTTGAGAAAATGAAAGCTCAGATGGGCCGATCTGGAATCTGCCCCTTATGAGGTCATAAGGGGAAAGGTTACCTCCGCTTTCTCTGCTTTGCCCACCCAGAGAATTTGGCCCATGAGAAAGAGAGAGACATTATGGCTTGCAAACAAGCGAAGCATGGCAGTTGGTCAAGGCCACACCCCCACTCTCCACCTTGCCCCCCCTCTCTCCTCTTCAATAGCATTTAAAGCTACAGACACAGAAATGGCACATACTAAGGAAAGCTCATTTTGGGACTGGCTCTAGTGGCTGTAATTCTGCACCAAGGCTGAATTTCAGGAAAGAGACTTCAGATACAGTATTAGGGGACCACTAAGGCCTATATAAAAGAGACTTCAGATACAGTATTAGGGGACCACTAAGGCCTATATAAAAGAAAATTCAGATACAGTATTACGGGACCACTAAGGCCTATATAAAAGAGACTTCAGATACAGTATTAGGGGACCACTAAGGCCTATATAAAAGAGACTTCAGATACAGTATTAGGGGACCACTAAGGCCTATATAAAAGAGACTTCAGATACAGTATTAGGGGACCACTAAGGCCTATATAAAAGAGACTTTAGATACAGTATTAGGGGACCACTAAGGCCTATATAAAAGAGACTTCAGATACAGTATTACGGGACCACTAAGGCCTATATAAAAGAAAATTCAGATACAGCATTAGGGGACCACTAAGGTCTATATAAAAGAGACTTCAGATACAGTATTAGGGGACCACTAAGGCCTATATAAAAGAGACTTCAGATACAGTATTAGGGGACCACTAAGGCCTATATAAAAGAGACTTCAGATACAGTATTAGGGGACCACTAAGGCCTGTATAAAAGAGACTTCAGATACAGTATTAGGGGACCACTAAGGCCTGTATAAAAGAGACTTCAGATACAGTATTAGGGGACCACTAAGGTCTATATAAAAGAGACTTCAGATACAGTATTAGGGGACCACTAAGGTCTATATAAAAGCATCCAAAAAGCAGCATGTCATAGGACCTTTAACTCGGGGAAATCTCTCATTAAAGGTTTCTTTAATCAGTCTTTTTGGTAGAAAAAAGAGTAACAGGGGTTAACTATCCGTATCATAACATAAATGAGTATCTGCTACAGCATTTGCTATTAGAATTTCTTTTAGCAAAGTTAAACAGCAATTCATTTGTTGGCATTGCAAAAACTACAGCTCCCATGAAATTGTTCAAGCACTGCAATGCAAGTACAGTATTATACATCATGGTTCTGGCAAGTCATCTTTTTAACTTTTTAGCTGTAATCTCAGCTGTCTAGAAATGTTCCATAATTTGGTTTTATAGCTTGCCATTGGACTGGTCTGTGAAGCTTTTGGCATTTTACAACTCTGTATCACCTACTGTAGGCTGAAGCTTTTAGTAGTTAGCATTACTATCCCATGAAGAAACACTTTTTAACGAAGGTCCCTTTGTCACATATTGGGGAAGGGTATCAACAGAACAAACTCCCAAAATGTCCTTTTTCCAAAGAAGGGACCAGTGACATGCTGTGTCCACTGGCCTCATCAGTCCCAGAGACAGCACGAGCACTAATATTGGAACAGGAAACAACCACTCACACAAGTAGACATGGCTGATTTCCATGTCAGCGCGATAAGGTACTGTAATACAGAATGTGGTATTGGTTTATTGTGCTAACATGAATGTTTGCTAATGGTAAAAAAAATTATCAGAGTATGTTTGAGAGATAGACAATGACTGGAGCCTGAGTGTTAATGCTTTTGTCCAAGAGCTTTAAACTGTAGAGAAACAAGGAATGAGTTAGATAAGATGCTGTTTTGGTGTTTAAGCAGTACAGAGCATTACAACCAGGGAGAACAAGAGGCAAAGTTCATGTAGATAAATACACACAGGCTCTATCAAGTAAGTTACGGATATTGTACAAGGAGTAAAAATCCCATTGATTTAATCATTTTTAATCAATCCTTAATGCATTTTAACTTTCAATCCATCTTAAAATCAGTAAAACTGTAAATAAGTTGTCCTGAAAACAATACGACACATAGCTGACTTATAATACCTGCCCATGTAAAGTGAGAATGCTTCTCCAGGCTCAATATGAAAGGTCAGCTTCAGGCAAACACCACTGAATGAAATGCAATTATGTGACATCTCCACTTTTCAATGGACCACTGTTAGACATACTGTAGATCAAGTGACTGACGGGGTCACGGTGCACGTGGACAGTCAATGCTACAGCTATACGGCCTCACCCTGGTGACTCACGCCTCATAAACACAACACCTTCCTCTGATATCACGCTGTGCTGTCCTAGTTGCAGTCTGATATCTGCAATGTAATGCGTGACTTTTCATATTTGGTTTATCACTTGGTTCATTTGGTTTCATAAAAGCTCTGTATTGCTGTTAGACGGACCTAAAATAATAAGTAAATGTGACTTATAAAGGTTTTTTTATCTATTCTGCATTTTTATATACAGTATGTAAATAAGATCCTAATTTAAGTGCTGAGGCACCTGGAAATATTAGTTCTTTACAGATGCATTAATGCAGTTCAGCCACATCATTGTTTTTACCAGAGCACTCACTAGTCTACATGAGGCAAAATCAAGCTATTAGCACATTAGAACACTTGATCAATCAAGAATCATAATTGTTTTTTAATTATAATATTTATAATATTTATAATATTAATACCAGCATTGTTTACATTCATGTTTGTTTATCTGCACACTGTCACCAACTGATCATCAATGCAGTTGCATAAAACCTTAACGAGACTTTTTTTGTACAGGACAGCTAGGTGAGAAAGGGGGACAACATGCAGGAAACCGTCACAGGTTGGATTCAAACCCTGGACCTTTGCATTGAGGCACAAATCTCCGGCCACACTTTGACAGGACTTTTGACTAAATGCATCAGTGCCGACTGTTCTTTTTATGTTCACAATGCTACACAAATGCATTTTAAGATAAAACAATCTAATACACATGTACAGTGGGCATGACAAATGTTAAATCAGCACATTTTTGTTTGAGCACTAGTTAAATAGAGCTGGGACTGACTGTGTGCCTTTCTTTTTACATTCCTTCTTCCCCAGAGCGGCGGTGGCGGTGGGTTGTGATCTGGCTCCAGGGAAATGAGAAGTTGATTTGTGGTTCTTTCACTTTTCAGGGATAATAAAATAGGCCGGGAGCCAGGTCCACACCTCAGGATGTTTTTTCCACACCTCAGGATGTTTTTTCCACCTTTTTTTCACTATTATATCTTATACCTTGGGCCATCACAAGTTGATAACGACCACCCCCAACTCGGCCCCGTTTGGTCTCAGGGGCCAAAAAACACCCTTTTTGGGAAAAGCTTTTGGCGGAATGATGTAATTGTGAATATTAAGGTACTGCAGCTACGTAAATGGTCATATAACCCTAAAAATTTGCATGGTGTATCCTGACATATACGGGAAACTAGCAGAAAAAGATTCTGGTGATTACTGCCTTTTTGCTGTCAAATATCACCCTCAACATACCCCAAAAGACAAAAAAATGTCTGTCCGCCTGACAAATTGTCATCAAAAGTGATCGTTTTCAAGCATTTTATTATAGATATCACTGCCTCAAGTATACATGAGTCTTTTGCTCTGAATCTAACTGTTCTGATGTGAGGCATTTTAGTTTGGATATACTACATGTAAATGATCACCCTCACATCTGTTTCTTCATGTTTTGAACAGATCTCTGGTAGAAGTTCTTTTGACATAACTCCAGCATTGCATTCTATCTTGAAAGCAGTGACGGACTGGGATCAAAAAACGGCCCTGGCATTTGCAACACACCGGCCCTATTTTTGTCAACAACCTAGCTTGAAAATTAGTAACTCTGCCTTCCGAGTTAATGATGTGATTTGATGAAGATCTGAAAGATAAACCCACTTGTGGCCTTGTACTGGATCACTTTCTGGTTTGATGCCACAAGCTTGCTTTTAGGTGTGGTAGACGACATTGTCTTGAATCTGTTCCTCTTGATGGGTTCAAAGAAAAGGACCTTTTTTGTGTAAAGTCGATCACGGATGAACTTCTCTTTTTGAGTTTTGCCATTTTTCAGGGCATTCAGCACATCATAGCGCACCTCTTCTGACATAGCTGCTCCTGAACTCAAACTTGTCAAGGGCTGAGAAGTCTCAAGCTGAAATGGGTTGATAAAACTCTGAAAAGCTTGTACTGTTAGCTGCACTTGCTCCGTGATTTCACGTGGTCTGAGATCTCTTTGTTGCGTCTCTGTATGTTCGCCTCGGCCACTTGTCATTTCCCACATGACTTCTACAAACTCTCCTTTGGCATGGGCAGTCAGGATATGACATTGGCTCGCCTTCATAATTACTGGTTATTCCACAGATCCCAGCAGAGTATGTCCCAGAGCCTGAGTTTGACTTGAATCAATCTAGAAGTAGAGTGGGTGCCTTACATGTAGAAAAATATAGGACACCAATCTCCCAATAGAATCAATATCTTTCTATTACCAGAAAAATAGATCAACTTACCTCCAAATTGTCTTTGCTGAATAACTTCAGGATGTGACATGAAGGGTTAGGGTGTTGTCGGTTAGTGCAGTGATGTAGTCTACGTGAAATGCAGGTATATGCAGTACACGCACTAAGAAATCTTCAAATGTGCAATTATACGCAACAACATATATTTTTGTGACAGAACTTTCACTTCAGATATTTGTATTCACAAATACGGGGTTGAGTAATGTGACAGCAAACAAAACTAAAAAAACTTAAAACTAACCTTAACCCTATAAGATAATAGGAAATAGTGAAAAAAAAGGTAGCAAAAAACATCCTGAGGAGTGGACCTGACTCCCGGCCTAAATGACAAGCATGTGTGTTGTCTCTTTTTTCCCACCCAAATCTATTCTGGATTTAAACACTCTCCGCCTCCAGAACCCAATCTGTCAGCCAATGTGAATAAGTGTGAGAGCCAAAACTGGACACAGGTCACTTGAGGTGGGTGTAGGTTTGAAAACAGTGTGCATGTGCCTCATTCTGAAAGAGGTTTCCAGAGGTGAGGTGGGGGAGTACAAAGAGCTATTATGCTTGTCAGGATGTGTTGATTGTTCAGCATGCTCTGCCTGCACAGCGCTTATGGAAAATGATAGGGTTGGAACTTTTTAAGACTGGAAAATGTGAAAGTGGAATCAAGGAAGAGATAAAACACAAAGGAAGGCATTTAACGAGGACAATCTGGATTCCTCAGCAGTGTTCTTTTCCATCGTGACTCTGTTTGTATTTGTTGGACAGCTAATTGTTCAGTCTTTGCATTGCTGGTTTTTGAATCTCCTCTGCTAGGCATCCAAAACACTAACAAGCTAGAAGCTGTTTACAAGAATATCACTGCTGCCCTAAAACCTCAGCCATGTTATGATTTATGGAAAGCTGTGGTCTCACCAGAGATGCAGTTAACAATGTCTAGTTTCACGTAGATTTATGTCTTGGTGAAAGACTATGGGGCCTTTTAAGTTGTATAAACTGTAACACTGTGTCTCTAGTCTCACATTGCCAGACCCTCCTCCACAGCGCTGCGGAGGAGGCTCTGGCTATTTCACACAGCATTCCGGGATGGGAGAAAAACGTGCTCTGGTTTATTGGCATTTCTTTAAACCAATCACAATCGTTTTGGGCGGTGCTGCAAAATAGCCTCGGGAAGGAACTTGTTTTGGTGGAACGTGTATACGTTCAAAAGTTGTTTTAGTCGTGCAAGAGAAAACTCAGATTGGACAGATAGTCCAGCTAGCTGTCTGGATTTATCCTGCAGAGATCTGAGGAGCAGTTAACCATAGTCCTCATGAATCGAACAGAGTTTAAATTTACAACACAAAGAAAGCGGAAGGTAACGGAACATCCGAAAACAGACATCCGAAAAGAGTGACATCCGGCAGAATTTCCGCAGAACAAGAGCAATCGAGAGTGGAGCGTCGTGGATATAGACTAACTGTGCCTCTGACAATAGTAATAGTTGGCCATTGTGCGTTCTTAGATAATTTTGGTTAGGGTTAGTCTTATTTCCTAGATTTAATTGATCTCCCTCTTATGAAGACTTATAAGAGACTCTTTTAAATTTCTACCTTAAAAATATGTATTTCTGAGCAGAGAACAACCACCAATGTTCAATTTGAATCCACATTTTTCAGGTTCTTTTGTAGCTTAAAGGGACCGGAAAAGAACCATGTAAACAAAGAAACATTACAGTGTACATTGCTTTTAAAAAGTAGACCATTTTGTCAATTCGGAATCTTTTACGTCATAAAAGCTGGCACCAGGAGGTAACTTGGTAAAAAGTTAGAAAGTCAATACCAAGTCACTCTGTTACACCAACAACAACAAAAAGGGACATGAGAGGTTAAAGACCTTATTTCAAAATGTGTGCATATAGCTTGCTCTGGACAGAGAGGAGCGGATCATACCTTACACCAGAATTACATCTGGGCATACCAAGTAGCCTCCACTGTGGCCAAAAGATGAAGTCAGTGCTGAGCAGCCTTAAGGTGCAGTCCCACTAATGGTAAGCACATGCTGGCTCTAGAATATCTCTCACAATTGAAACCTATTTAAAAATATTTTTTCCCTCTCGAAAAAAAAGTAAGTAAGCATTTTCCACATGAAGTTACACTTGCATAGTTTTTGCTGAACTGACTCGTGTCATCAGCCATCATGGATGCTGTTTTATTACTCGCTTCAGCAGAGATGATTCATTCACTCACTCCGAACTCGTAAAATACAGACGCTTGGGCAGTGGCTGTCAGTGTGTGTAGAACGCACCGGGCAGAGCAGCAGCTACGCTGCGCTTTAAGATGACATAGTATTCAGAGCGACAACAGTAGCGTGTAATATGAAAGCCCAAATTTCTGCGTAGGGAGGTTGGTTGGTTGGGATGGTGGATGGGTCAAACAACACAGGACTTTCGCCCCGGAGACCGCGGTTTGTGTCCTGTGTGTCACGTTTCCTAAACCCAACTGTCCTATTCTTCTTTACCTAAACCCAACTATCCCATTCTTGTCCTGGTCTTCTTTTCCTAAACCCAACTGTCCCATTCTGTGACGGAAATGTACCTTTTATAAGCCCACCCACAATCTTTTCCTTAACCTAACTGCGTCAAAAGTGACGACAATAGTCCCAACCCAGCGCATTTAGATAAAGCGTGTTTAGATTTGACGCTAAAGGAGACTTTTAGCGTCAATAACAATGGCAAAGGCAGATGACCAAGTGCCCGTTTTTACGCAATGGGAGGGAGAATGATTGATTCAATACAAAGTAATTTCAAAGAAAACTCTCGGATCATGAGCTATGGATTATCCTGAGTACCCAGGGAAAGACTGCTGATATTATCATACGTCACTCTTCAATGTTCCAGTCACTGCAAATGCAATTCCATTTAGCTCCATTGTATTTTAGTGGTGGCAGACATTTCAGAGATGGATATCTCAAAACCTCAGCAGATAAAACTGAAACTATCTGCATGGCTACACCCCATAAGGGTATATGATGAAATGGTTTTTTCTGTGTGATTTGAATAAACTCAACCTTTGAAAAGGTTCCCTGAGATATCTATTGTGGACATCAGTGATGCTATAGTCCTGTTTTTAGCCAAGCTAGCAGCATTAGCTCCAACATTCGTGATAGAGGATGAATCCCAATGATCTTGGGGATTTGGTGATCCCCTGACATTTCCTCCGCTGCCATCATGAGGCGGAAGTTTTTTGGTTTTGATTAAAATGTCTTGACAGCTATTGGACGGATTGCCATGAAATTTGGTACAGACATTCCTTGTTCACGTGACGATATATCCTACTATTTTGGTGACCCCTTGACTTTTACTTTAGCTCCACCAGCAGGTCAAGAAACCAGGTTACTCAGGTGATCAATGTCTCTAAAGGCCCACTTGTGGATTTGGGCTGGTAATAAAACAGCTTAACACTTGACAAATCCCCTCAGGAACATGTGTGGGCTGGTTTGGTGTTTGTTGAAAGAGACCAACAAGCAAGAACAGGCTCTCGGCGAAGCAGGCCTGACAGACAGGCATTGAAATGAGCTGCCATTCCACTGTGATGCGCATCACTGAACCACCTTCACCACAATCATCAGCAAGTAGCAGCTCCCTTAGCGCTCATGTCCACTGACTCTCTAATATGGCAAAGAAGCAAGCAGGTATAAATGCACCCGCCTGTACTGTACGTGCTCACACATGTACACACTCATGCAAGCATGCACACACACTCTGCATTCCCACACTTGAATCTATGGATGTAGCAGCTGCAGGCAGGCTGTCTAAACACTGCAATGTGACAACTTCTTCTGACAGCACTGCAAGTGAAAGTGAACATGTGTGTTCATAGTAATTTGCCATCTGGAAAGCCATTTTAGATGTGTTTATGAATGCGAGGTTAAAAGACTCTGAAAGTTGTATGCCTTTCTGGCAAAGACAGCAGTTGCATGGCACCACCCAGGTTTCTTTGTACACAAGGAAGTAAAGTGATACCATCTCTTATGCTGGCATTTTAGATCTTCCCACACACAAACATGCCTCACCTTGCATATCATCTGATTTGCAACTTCTTTTTTTTTGACTATTTTGTCATTCTTATTGGCACACTCAGGTGTAGGTACCTTTTACAAAAATAAAACAGAAAAACAAGTATGTTTACCACAGGAATGTTGTACTTGCAAGGTGGAAACTGAAACAGTACTGACACAATAGGACAAAATAACTGGAGCCAAGGATAATATTAAAACTACTACTACTACTACTACTACTGCCAGTAGTAGCTAGCAGCTCTACTGCTGCGGCTGGCATTGCTGCTGCTATCAGAATGTGAAATGTGATCAACACTTCAGGTCCAGGGCTTCCCACAGACAACCACTGAAAAACTGACCAATTCCCCAATAATTATGTAATCTGGCAAATGTATTAATACCAATCATCAGTGGTGGAATAAGTATTTAGAGCTTTTACAAGTATATTTACTTAGCCTTGGGGACACTGCAAATATATTTAAACACAACACTGACATATTATCACCTTACAAATTTGATATGGGGAAATTGTTAGGACATATATGCCTAATTATACACCCAGAAGAGAACATTAGCATTTATTGGGATTCTTGTCTCACTTGGCGAATGTAAGTCCAATATAGGAGAGTTTTTCCTTGCTGCAGTCGCCAAGTGCTTGATCATGAGGAAATGTTGGGTCTCTGTATTAAAGAGTATGGTCTAGACCTTTTCTATATGAAAAGTGTCATGGGATAACTTCTGTTGTGATTTGGCGCTATATAAATAAAAATTGACTTGACATTGACTTGATATTCACATTCCTTTGAGCTTTGTTTAGGTCAGCTATCTTCTTTTATCATTTTTATACTGTCATATTGTTTTGCTGACATAACGTCATATGGTTCTGACAAGCTGCAATACACTGTGATTTTATTGGCTGAATCACAAATACATTGCATGCATAAATTGGTTCATCAAGAAATCATATTCCACAAATATTGTGAATATTTTTAATTGAATAAAAGCTTTTTTTTGCTGAAAAACAATGCAGCAGGCAATTGTAAGCCCGGTAAGACTGAACTAAAACAATAAAGTTGCAGACCTGAAAAGCAAAATAATGAGCTAAAAGATGCTAACAGGCTCTGTAGGGCGGAGGAGAACTGCCGAGTTGCGTGATTATTCTCTGTTGTACATTACACATAGTCATTTGATCCATTGTTGAAATAGAAATATTAACTGGTAAGGCTTTAAATGTAATGCTTTACATTTCATTAACTGATCACAAATATGCACAAAATACAATACTGTCTGGCCAATCCTACATATTTTTATATTAGCAACACAATATTTCACTCTATTGTTGGTGTTGTATCTTCCATTTCACTATGAGTATCACTGCTTTCAGTTTTCATTAACAATTACGTATTAACAATTAGCCTCTATCTTAATCCCATAGACAGGAAGGAGATTAAGCCCCTCAAATACACATCCAGCCTACTTCAACACACACACACACACACACACACACACACACACACACACACACACACACACACACACACACACACACACACACACACACACACACACACACACACGCACAGCTGTCCCAACACTTTCATTGGAATAACAGTCCTTCAATACTTGGAGTCAGAGTTAGACATGCCTCACATGCCTACCTCAGCAAACCACAAACCACAGTGGGGAGGTGGGCTCCTACCACCAGGACAGGTGCTGCTGGTATGACATCACTGCCTACTGTGGGTGGGTGCTACTCGAAAAGCTCTGACATATCCAGGACCAAGCAGTGATGACAGCTACAACTGTGAAATAATGGGGATATAATAATAAAGAGAGTGTGACCAACAATATAAGTGCTAGCACCACTGTAGTCTATTTAGACTTTAGCAGCAGCAGTAGAGATTAACTGCAGCGATTTGCGAGTCAGGCACAACTTCATGGTCTCACAAAGAAAGGAAATGATGCATTAAAATGCATGAGTCATCCTCGACACATCAACTTGTTTCGATATTAATTATGGCTGCCCAACTGTTCAAATAACCAAGGAGCAGTCTGGGACTTTAAGCCAAAGAGTTGAAGTCCTTGCAGGCAGGTTTTACAAGTTGATGTTTTGCGTGAGCTCAGCAAACGTAATTTCCATGTTGGATGAACATAAATAAGTAGTTTAATATGTCAGAATCTTGGCAGAGTTGACAGTCCTCTGTTTGCTTTCAATGGAAGTCGTGTAGCTTGGTCTGACCAAGTAGGATCAACAGTGAAGCATGAAAGCAGTGTTCTGGGTTGTCAATCACCTGTTGCTAATTGCTACTGGCAGGAAGGTTGGAGGGAGGAGGGGAACGGAAACTACAAGTGTTTATCTTTACTGTTGATCTTTAAACTTACCTACCACAGCTTTAACATTTGTGGCAAGTCAAATGCACATTATACTTAGTCAGCCGGACTACGAGTAGAAATTTTAGAATTAGTCATTGAGCTGTTGGAAGGTCTTTAACGTGCACCATGGAGCTGAGAGTACTGTCACATCAGGGTTTGCTAAGCTCTCATTGGAAATCTACATGAGCGTTCATTTTTAACTGTGTATACTCTATTCTTATTTATATTTTATATACTTGCAATTATTTTTTTCTATTTTTTTTTATTTATCTGGTGCTGCAACACCTGAATTTCCCAGAGAAGAACAATAAAGACGTATCTTAACTATGGAGTTGGGTTATTTTGTAGATTATGTGACCTGGGGAGGGTGAGATGGAGATGGAAGGTTGAAGGCTCTCAAATTACCAGTTAATTCACAATCCAACTCTCATTCATGGTTATGAGCTTTGGGTAATGACAAGTAAAAACAAGTGGCCAAAATTTGTTCCTCAGAGATCCGGAGGGAGCTTTGGAGTCGAACGTCCTGTCAATAGAAACAATTTGAGGTGGTTTAAGCATCTGATCAGCGTGCCTTCTGGACGCATCCCTCTGATGTTACTCATCAAGACACATCGAACTGGGAGGAGACCACAACCAAAACATAATGGAGGGATGTCCCATCTGATCTGGGACAACTCTTGAGACTTAAGATCCCTTATAGAAGGGCCTGGAGGACATGGCTAGGAATAGGAAATAAAAGGTTGGATAGGTGGCCAAAAAGCAACATGTTCAAGGGAAATTAAAATTGGGTCTAAAACTGAATTTTACTGAATGTAAAAACACTGTAGCAACATGTCTACAGATAGAAGATGGCCAGTACTTTGTGTACAACTGATTTAATCAGACACAAAAAAGACGAAAGTCATAATAAACAGAACATCCATACAGCTTTCACTACTGTTGATGCTCAGAGCAGCCATGCTGGATTGTGGAGTCGGGGTTTGTGAAGTTCTACCGACATTCCGAGTTGGAAATCCGACTTCAGGGGGCGTTCCATTTGAAATTTCTGACTGGGATTGTTACCTACAAAAATCAAATCATGCTTGAATTTACTCCCGACTTGTGTGTTTTGAGTTAAAACTCAGATAAGATAAACTACTCAAATAACAGAAAGGAGTAAACATTATGAAAAAAGGAAAATCGTCTTTAAAATACAACCATCTGAAAGTAGCAAGGAAAAGATGCCACTGGGACTTAAGTTTCACTTTCAACTTTTGACATCTGTGCACTGAGAGAGGGTCTATCAGAGCAGACAGCTGGAACAGAGCTGGAACATCGGAACAGAGAAGAAATAAACAGTAAAGCTGTCAGGTGGTAGTAAATGTAGTGTTGGTTTCAGTTCAGGTTTCTCGAATAAATGCTGCAGCTCCTCAAGACCAACATTTGAGGCTGTGTTCATAATTGTCATTGGATTGCAATATAGGTTTGGTCTGTTTAACAAAGTAACGTTACACTACACCAACTACATAATCACACTGACCATACACGGTCCAGCCATAGCCTATACTAGGTTTCAACCTCATCTTGTTTGCTGTAATTATGGCCTCTAATTTTGACCAACAGAATAGAATAGAGGCCCCAGGCTCAAAAACATTAAGGCATGCACGGATAAACACTTGAACGTAAAAGATAATTTTCACACAGTCCTCGTCCAAACACACCTCTCCATTTCCTCCCTCTCTCCATCCCATCTGATACCAGTGAGCCCAGTGGGGTCATCTGGAACTGAATCAACAGGTGGCTTTCAATGGAGGCTCTCAGCAGCCCAGGGTCCCTCCTCCTCAACCCCTCCAGGAATCCACCTCGACTTTATTCTAAGCTCTGTCTCCTTTTGCTCTTTCCTCTGCGCTTCCTTAAACGTCCACAATGGCCTTTGGGCTGGCAGTCACTTGATATGGAAGGAGGAGAAGAAGGAGGCGCCTGAAGGAGCAGGTCATTCTACTTGGGTGAGCAAATGGGAACATCTGCCACTCCAGTGTGACCTATGTGTCTCCAATAAAAAAAACACGGGAGGCGTTGTCTGAGAATATGAGCACGTTCCAGCTCAGGGCATCGGAATGCTGAGATAATGTTGTGATAAGGAGTTGAATAGATGGTATGGTGCATCTATTCTGCCTTTTCCCCTGCAGGGTTGATCAGTACTTTCTAAGGACAGTTAGCTGTCTGTTAACAGGGAGGAGAGGGAGGAGGGAAGGAAGAGGAGGCTGTATTTTGAACAAATATGGACAAAGGGATACAATTATATATAGATGCACTGATTAGTCATCAGCCATTAGTTACAGAGCTCAGTCAGACAATTTCCTTCAGAGATCATAGATAACCCTTACCCTAACCAAGAAAAAAAGTTGCATCTCTTCAATTTAGATTTTCTTATGTGCAGAAGAGTGTGGAAACATTTGGTTGGTCAAAGTCTCTTAAATACAACACAACAGTATAGCTTTCAGGATAAACAACCAACAACTCCAGTGTCAAGTCCCAAAACCGAGAAAGCCAAAGTTACTTGAATGAGGATGTGGTAAACATATCTGAAATAATGTCTCTGCTGAAGATATGCTCCAGACATGTTTATGTTCCCTTCTATCAGATAAACCATTAATCATTACATTAAAGTGTTCATATTGTGCTTTTTGGCTTTTTCCCTTTCCTTTATTGTGATATATATCTTTTGTGTGCATGTAATAGGTTTACTAAGTGAAAAAGCCCAAAGTCCATCCCAAAGGGACTTACCATCTCCAACAGAAAACACAGTTCACAAACTGCTCCAAACAGCTCTATTGTAGTCCAGCCTTTACTTCCGTGACGAACGTGCGTCACTTTGTAACATACGTTATAATGCTCGCCTAGCTGCTAGCATGGCACGCCCTCATACTCTGCAACTGACTAGCTAGCAGTCGCATGTGCGACTCCCAACAAAGATGGAATAGAAGTGTGATGCCTCACTCTGTAGCTAAAACGGAGAGCTCAACACACAGGGTGAAAAGAGGAGCTGCAGCAATGTGCAGTACAACAAAAATATGGTGTTTTTTGAAAATGAAACTATGTAAACCTATTCTGATATAACTTCTAAATACAATTATGAACCTAAAATTGAGCATAATATGAGCACTTTAAATAAGTAAGTTGCCATCAAGTGTCCTACTGAAGCTGAACTAATGGATTAAAACTAAACGCTAACCTTTGTTGACTTTTCAGGTTACTGATATTACAGTGAAAACGTATCCTTTGACTGTTATTTTCAGTTACAATTGTTTTGTTTTAATTCCGTAGCATTAGCCTGCTTTGAGCTGGTGGCATCATGAGCAGAGTTAACTCAGATTTTTTTCTCACAGGTTATCATTGCATTAGCATTCCATCCATCTATATCCGCTTATCTGGGGTCGGGTTGCGGGGGCAGCAGCTCCAGCAGGGGACCCCAAACTTCCCTTTCCTGAGCCACATTAACCAACTCTGACTGGGGGATCCTAAGGCCTTCCCAGGCCGGTGTGGAGATATAATCTCTCCACCTAGTGCTGGGTCTTCCCCGAGGCCTCCTCCCATGTGGACTTGCCTGGAACACCTCCCAAGGGAGAGGTTCCCAGAGGGGCATCCTTACCAGAACCACCTCAGCTGGCTCCTTTCGACGCAAAGGAGGCTCTACTCTGAGTTCCTCACGGATGACTGAGATTCTCCACCTATCTCTAAGGGAGACGCCAGCCACCCTCCTGAGGAAACTTATTTTGGTTAAGTAAGAAGCTAACATGAAGAGGTTCTCTTTTCTTTAATACTGTCTGCATGCTGTGACATGAACTCTAGATAACAAAAATATGCAATTGGATGCATTATAAGAATGTAGAACACAGCTTTCTTTGGAGCTTGCCCGATACTACTGACTAGAAATAAGGATATGGGTGCAAGTGCTGCTTTGGTTTTGAATGATTTTTTGTTTTTTTAAACTGTCTCTTGCAAGTCCCCCAACTTTATGGAAATACAACACTACTTCACCAACCTCTTTAACCTGATTGTTTTACCTGCGTAAAGGAATCTTATTTCAAGTGCAAGTGCTTGTAAAAAAAAGACACTACACAACATTAAAATGTTCTCTCTTTTAAATATTGAAGAAGGTTCCACAAAATAATATTTTTAATGGGAACTTTTTTAGTATTAAAGTGACTGGCAAAACATATGCAGCTCTGAGACTCAAGACTGAAAACCATGAAAGGCATTACAGGCTTCACTTTGAAAGTATACGGAAGATTAATCTCAGCATCAGCTGTTACTGAATGTTTCCCTTAAGCAATGGCCTCTTTAGCTGTTTGAAATACAAATGACCGCACTGCAGCCAACCACACATGGTTGGTTTACATTACAACTCAACACGTAGGTCACACATGCCCTCAAGCTTCCCCCCCTCTCACCTCAATACACACACCATGGCCACATTACCACCAACATTTGCTTATTACCACATACACACATTTGTATGCATAATATACACAATTTACAGATCTTTCCTTTGTATGTTGATTCGCGAAAATCCAGCTGCCACGTGTGTGGCTTCTACAGGGACTGATGAAAAGTCCTGTTAGGGATAAGGGTTGTTTAAGGTAGCATAATGAAAATTCACACTGATCATTATCTTTCCTTAAACTAGGAACTGTCATGCTGAACATGGCTTCCACAGGTCATTTGCAATTCATCCGCACAAACCTGATGTACCGTGAACCTGCCTCTTAATCTCCTCCCCACCATCGCCCTTATCAGGTAGCAGTAAATTTGACAAGGCACATGGAACTACTTTCTCATGCCAGGTCCTGAACATAGCTGGACCAACAGGATCAGGTTTTGTTTTTTAGAAGGTGGGGGGGGGTTATTTGCAGGAGATGGAAGCACCAGGCTGTATAGCTAATCAGACTAACAGATGAACCAATATCCTGTTCTCACATATGCTGGCCTAGGCCACACTTGTTGCTCTATATGTGTTAATGTGTGTGTGTGTGTGTGAGGGAACAATGGCCCTGCTGTTGGCCCATCCGCCACTGCTGCTGTGGTTGCCTTACACCTGTGCTTGGCAGCCCTCCCAGCACCCAACCCCCTCCCCAACGCACACATAACCCCAATTTACCCACCACCACCCGAGCCTTCAACCACACACCCCAATCCACTTTAGTTCTCAATTTACATCCTGCATTAGCTTTTAGTGCTGCACTACAAAGAACAATGCATATTCAACAGGCTTACCAGGACGGATAATGCACATGCGCCTCCTCAGGCACGTATTTTGGTTTCATATCAAAATGTAAAAGGGACCATATCAAAGGTTTCTTCATTCCCCTGTTCAACCCCCACCTAACCACACTCCAACCATCATTCCCTGAGCCCATGACTGAGTAGCAGACCTCCCCTTCCACTCCTGCTCATAACTGAGGGTGAGGTGTGAGAAGCAGGAGCGTGAAGGGATTGTGAGGACGGCTGTGGAGGCGAGAGTGGGCCTCCACAACCGTGGAGTGGGAGGGTGAGTGGTTGGGTTTTAGGGATTCAAAAGCTCACTGAGAGAGCTATGGCGTTCTTATGTGGTTTGAGGGCCCTTTGTGAAACTGGAGCCCCCAGAAGGCACAGGGGTGGGAGATGAAGGGAGGGCGCAGGGGTGTGGGACCCAGCCCCAGCCAGCAGGAGCCCACCTCTTTTCCCGCAGTGTCAGCGACACAGGTGTGTGAACGACAATGAATGTGTGTTTGAGAGAGAGATCCGTGTCCAATCAATGACACGCTGTATTGTAATCATCTATTGTAGGGACAAGGCTGGTGCTCAAAGGTAAACACCATTGGGAATAAATTCTTAGGAACCAGGTACAACCCTCTGGCTAGAGCGCTGCATTCAGTTTGGAAAGACAGATGTAAAGCACAGCATCTCCTTATCGTTTCCATAGCCAATGCTCAACATTTTTGCCATAGTAACACTGGGCAACAAACAATGAAAGTAAGTCCAATAATGCTTGACAGTGAATTCCACTCTGCACCAGTTGCTAGGTAAAGGACTTTTCTTAATTCCCCATATTCATACTGGACTCCCCCACTCCCACTCCCACATACCCTCCTGGGACTGAAAAACCAGATTAAACTTTGTTTTGTTCATAATTTGACCACTATCTATCTACAGAGTTGGCGGGGTGCAACATTTTTGGAATATTTCCCATAAATTATGACAGGCTATCAGTAGGCCAGCTGTACTGTTGAATCCTGGTATTCAGAGTTGCTTTTATGCTTATATGAATACATCTCTCTCCGCTTGTCACAATGATTCAACCTCTGTATGTGGGGATGCGCAGAACAAAGAGACGTCAAGTAAAGCAGATCCCGCTTTTTTTCCCCTCCTTGAGTCCATTCAATGTGGCAAACAATTCTAAATCAATATCTCCATGCAAATTATTCTGCAGGCTGCTTTATAGCCAGGTAGGCAAAACTGTAACCAGCCTCATGATACCTTCAAATGTCCCCTGTAAACTCTACTTCTTTTTGATTTAAGGAGAGTGGCTAACGAGTTGGTACTTGAAAGTTACACAGGAAGACAATAGTGCAGATCAGGTCTGCATTTAATGGTTATTTTCATCATCAATTCCCAAATCCCAGGAAGATGTCTTCAAATTGCTTGTCTTCATTTACAGTGAAATAAAAGGAGAGACAAGCAGCAAACCCTCACACGTCAGAAACTGGAACCAGCAAATGTTTGACATGTTTGCTTGATAAATTACTTAAACAATTAATCAATTATGAAAATGATTAGTGATAAATTTTCCATCGATCGACTAATTTACTGGTGGTTTCAACAGTAGCGCAAATTATATTTACACATTTTCTGTGGGATCCACAAATGTTCACATAACTCTTTAGTTCATCTATTGCCATATTCTGTCCCCTTAAAGCAGTATCTCAGGCCTCCCTGGATCATGTATGGCACTTTTTATATAGTGTGAACCCACATAGTAATTTGTTGTTTCTATGAATGCAATAAGGAACAAAAAACCAGAAAATTATTTTTTAAAAAGGTCACTAATTCACCATATTGTCTTAACAATATCATCTTGACCCTGCAGTTGTTGTTTTCACTTTGTCATTGTACAGTTTTGTGTTGACTAATATTAGACACGTAGATGGTTGCTATTTTTTGTTTGTTCAATAGACATGCATCAGGCTGTTTCAACTTGTAAAGCTTGTAGGCTACATGTGCGTTCCCAATGTGTGACAAAGTCCGAAATTTCCGACAGTGCCTGAAGGTTGCAAAAGTTTCTCATGCGCCACCCCCGCACCCTGAAAATACATACCCCCCCCGCCCCACACACACACACACACACACACACACACACACACACACACACACACACACACACACACACACACACACACACAAACACGCACACACACACACACGCACACATTCCAGCAGGCGGAGTCTGTGACGTGCTGGCCCGTTTGTGAATGAGCGAGCTCCGGAGTAGCTCTCACCTCTCAGAGTCGCAGCCAAGGCCAGGAGCGGAGAGCGAGAGGAAGAAAAGTTTGCCAAATGGATTTCTTTACTGGAGTCAGACCTTTATTATTTTCATATGTACTCATTAACGGCATATTAATTACTTTACAGACTAAAGAAGGTGAGTGTCTTTTTTTAAAACGATTTCCCAAAAGTTGACCAGGCTAAATCTTATTTTTGTTTCTTAAGTTTATTGAAGTGAGGCGCGCGTGCCATGCGGGGAACCTCCTTTAAGGAACTTTAAAACCAGGAAACACACTTTCTTAAGCTTGTCACAGTCTTATAGTCTCTCAAAGTCGTATTTTATGAGAACCCTTTATTTATATAAAATGCTTCTCGTTGAAGTTTCGTATTTACTGTATATAATATAATAGAATCACTAGTTGAGAGTGTAGCCTGCATCTGCGCTGCTCTCAACTTTGTAACACCTGCAGGTGAATTCTGGAGAGAACGTGCAATTCGTTTCTGGAAAGTAGTACATTGTAATATTTTTTTCTTCTGTATTAGCCTTTTAATATTGATGTATGCAGTGCTCATTTTACACCCATTTGTGTGACATTCAGAAACTCAGAGTAGGCTACATGAAATAGTATTTCTAGTTATTGCCAAGTAAAAAGCCAGAGTTTTAAACAACTTTTTTTTTTAAACTAAAGAAGGTGATAGTTTTGTTAAATTAGATGAGGTAATTACATCCTGTCAGCTTTGGGGTTATTATGCAGAACATAAAAAAAACTGCCATTTGTAAATGTTCCATGTGCAAATTATCTGGGTCTTTTTAACAAATAGAAGATCATTTCAGTCAAAATTAGTTAAAGGTTTATTCTCATGTACTGACAGTGTTCTCATGTCTCCACAGAAGTGCTTTTGGACATGAGGGCAACAGGAGGTGAACTGGGTTGGTTGACATGGCCCTTAGATCAGGGTGAAAAACCTGGGGTAAGTCACGCTTCTACTTCTCCAGCTCCCACGTTTCCACTCGGAATTTGCCTTAGGATACAGCTACATGGAGAAAATGCACAGGGACAGCCCGGCCGAGTTGAGAGCCTCAAAATGCTAAATATTTGACCATTTGACTTGTGTGGTTAGCCATTCGGTGGGCCTTGTGTGTATACAAGTCAGGTTGCTATAAAATCTGGCAGTTAGAGCCTAATGGTTGCTTGAGTATGGATATGAGAAGGACCCTATTAGGAGCTGTTGCCCTGCAGAGCATGTCTGGGCTACTCCAAAGTTTAGGCAGACAGAATAGCTGTTAGCTCTGAACTGGGAATACTTGTGGCTTCTTGCGGTTTCAAGGCCTCAGCTACAGAATTGTATGTTAGAGAGCAATTAACTTTTAAAACTTGCAGCATGTGGTACCTCTTTTTAGAGGGGGGAGGGGTTATAGATGGAGCCAATCAGTCAGAGCTACCTTTTTTCCTTAAACCAGGGTAGAATGTCTACGTTTAGAGATGCGTCTAGATAATCGCTAGATTATTGCACCCAAATGCTGTGGTTATCTCTTTGCCAGTATACGGGACGCATGTGTGCCTTCTCCCATATTGCGGTTTTAAAGTAATTGACCAGTCAGGCCCATGCAGATTCACTGTAAATAGCCTAATTTAATGTGCTGATGACTCAAAGGCATGTGCAGATGTGCTTCTCACAGTGGCTCACCCAACTTCTAAGAAAGGTTGTACTGCTTAAAATAATCACTTTGACATTCAAGATTCACTTTTTACAGTAATAAGCATCAGGTGTTGTACTTTTCTTCTTTTTTTCTATTCTTTTATTTTTTCAAGTTTTAAAGGCTCCTCATAAAAAATGTTCACCAGATTTTTTAATAGAGGTGTTGGTTCTGCTGTTGAACATTAAGTTTATACATGGAGCCACACACTCAGTTAACAAAGCACATTCCTTTAATTAATAGCACAGTGGCTACATGCGGGGTGCAAACCACAGGCTGTGCCCTGTGGGGGGCCAGTTGTTGCTCAAGAGCCAAGGTTATGTTAAAACATGCTGTCACTTTTTCAAAAATATTTGTGGCAGCATTTAGTATGCGAGGGGAAGATGCCAACAGTAGCGACGGCATGTGAAAGAGTAAATTGGAAATAATTTGGTATCTTTGCAATGCCAGACATGCTTTCTCACACAAAGTCCTTGTGGTTTTTCGATATTGTTATGCTGTAAAGGCTCATAAAGTGGAGTTATCCATGTTGCAGAAATGTGTTATGGCTGTAAAGGATAGTTGAAATATTCAGGGGGGGTAATTAGCAACATGTAGAGCCATGGGTTCCCCTACACACACACTTCTTTTGTTCCCAGGTTCAGATTACAGTGGTTGAATGTGAAGTGCATTGGTGCCCTTTTATTTTTGCCTCCCTTATATAGCCATCAATCAGCCCAGTATGCTTAGGGGCTCCCAGGGGTCAGTGTTCGTACCTCTAACCTTGTTGTTTTGTGTGGTTTTGTTTCAGTGGGAGGTCACCCAGAGGACCCTGAACGGCTCTCAGTTCTATACCTACTCCGTCTGCAATGTTGGGGAACGTGAGCAGGACAACTGGCTGCGCACTACCTTCATCCAGCGGCGTCCAGCGGCATCGCGGGTTTTTGTTGAACTCCAATTCATCGTACGCGATTGCAACTCTTTTGATGCCACCTCGCTGACCTGCAAGGAAACCTTCAACCTCTTCACATCCGAGTCGGATGCAGATGTGGGCACTACCTTCCGCAAGGGCCAGTTTAAGAAAGTGGCCACCATAGCGCCTGACGAAATCACCAGCAAAAATGAACTGCGCATCAACACTGAGACACGAGTGGTGGAAAACCTGTCTCGAAAAGGCTTCTATTTGGCTTTTCAAGACATCGGGGCCTGCGTTGCGCTTCTCTCCACCAGGGTCTACTACAAAACTTGCCCAGCCACAGTGAAAAGCCTTGCATCGTTCCCCGAGACTGTGGCCGGAGGTGAGAACCAGGCGCTGAGGGAAGTGAGCGGGGTGTGCGTGGATAACGCTGTCAGCGAGAAGTTGCCCCGCATCTACTGCACTGTGGATGGGGAGTGGGTGGTACCAGTCGGACAGTGCCAGTGCAAACCAGGCTATGAAGAAGTCAAAGATGCATGTCACGGTAAGGGCATGCTGTTGAATCTTTGGTATTTGGAAATGTCTTTCTGCCCTTAGGCACTTCCTGGTGTAGACCAGGATGCAGTTCCCGTGAGAGTGTGTTTTAAAATGACCATTTGGCATTAGTCATTTAGCTTTATTTTAATAACCATAGACTGTAAAACAAGCCCGTACGGCAGAGTGTGGATATTTATCATAGGTGTTATTATCATTGTTCAGTGGAATTCTCCCCTTGGCTAACATGGCTTCTTTTGCAATGGAAGGAATGTTCAGGCCTACTGGTACATGTCCCGGCATCATTCCTGACCTTAAGCTGATACCTATACAGTTAGGAAATTTGCTTTTGAGTTTCTATGAATTGAAGATGTGCAGTATGGAAATGTTTTTACAAGCCTCGATCATTTGCTTTTGCGATAAAACGATACACCCCTTGTGTCATCAAGACTCAAATTGGGCAGTGATAAGCTAGGAGCTCACATTCAGGTTGCACCTACAGGTTTTTAAACCTGAATGAACAACGTTTTAGTTCTGAAAGGAATTTCTCATAAACCCATTTTGTAGCACAAAACAGTGTGTGCAAATCTTCTTTTATAGTGTTTTATTTTGGTCTTTGAAATCACATATTTAAAAAGCAGGTTAATGAATGTTGGACTCATGTTCAAACACCTAACCTTTCACCATTTTTTGCTTAGTTCATAACTTACAGCAGGTGATTTCCTGCTCATTTTATTATCATCTGTTCTCTTATCTTAATGTGGGTGTGCTACGTAGTCCGTCCTTTGATTTGGTTGCTATGGCGTTGTTGTGTTTTAAGTCCTGCAAAGAAGGCTTTTATTGTTGTGGGGAGGGCTGTCATAATGACAGAAAGTGATCAAAGAGGCCGGAAGGCTACTGTACTGTGATGGATTAGCATCTTCAAGGCTGATGGAAGGGGGGGGGGGGGGGGGCAGGAGGAAGCTTCTGAGCCTCACTGACTTTGTTCATCTCAAGCATCACAGAAAACCGAGGCCCTCCTCTCCGCATCCATCTCCCCCTCTTCCCTCTCAGTTTTCATGAGTTTACTGAGCCTCAGCTTTGGGGTGTATTGTGTGTCTCCAGCAGTGTATGTGAACATACAACACAAGCTGGTATGCAAGGGCCTGTTGAGATCTGTTCCATGACAGAACACCTAAAGACTCCCAGCAAGTACTCCTCCACTTTTCCTGCAGCTCTTGTTTACATGCACACACACACACACACACACACACACACACACACACACACACACACACACACACACACACACACACACACACACAGGTATATGAATACCCTTTAATCACACTCTGGAACACAAACCTTGGACTGCAGTGGTAAATCCACATGCAGCCTGTTTATAATAGATTTGCTTTCCCACTTAGTTTCCCTCCCATTGGCAACAGACCGATAAAAGTGATGAAGTTTTCTGTCAGTACATCATTTTTAGCTGTGGGAAAGTGCCAGGTAAGATGATTAGGGAGGAGGAGGAGGAGAGGCAGGAAGGAGTGAAAGAAAAGTCATACAAAAGCGACAAGGAGGTTGTGTTTAGCGGAGGGGTGTGATTTTAAAACAGAGAGAGATGAGGAATGGAATGCAAAGGTAAGCGAACAATGAAGCACTGTGTTTCCACCGTGAGGCTGTAGAAGCCTCCTCCACCTCCACCTCCTCTCCCTTGGTTGGTACATTCCTGATCCGTTAGCAGTTTGCTGAGGAGGAACCTCCCAACATTACTCTAGACCTGTAGAATTCCCAGGGGAGGGGAAGAGCAGCTCCGGGTCAAGCCCTCACATAAAGATGACTAAACAAAGGAAACCCCCCAAAACTACCGAGATGAAGTCAAATTAGAGGCCAGAGACACATAAGGGCAGTTGTAGATAAAAGGTGGAAATGAATCACAGGGTTGCAGTGCATGGCCAAGATGTATGGTTCGAAGGGCTTTAAGTGGAATCTCATACAGACACACAGTTAATCATTCTCCGTATTTTTTTTCTGTATTGCGTGCCGTTTCGGGGAGAAACCACGAAACTTCAATTGTGGTCTTTTTTCTGACTTGGGTTGAAATTTTCCATGTTCAGTGATGTGTTCACTCAGTTTTATGACTCCTCGGCCCCGTGGGACCTGTTAAAGTAGAAATCTGTGACTTTATCTGGTTTTTATCTTCGTCTCCTCATCAGCGCTTACCGCGGTGGTGTTTTTGGCTCAGAGATCACTCATCTGTCAAGCTGTATTTTCTAGGATCTTTTTTTCCCCCCTTAAAATCTGATTGAGGTTACTGTAGGTGGTGTGTGGTGCTCTTCTGCTGGTGGCCGTCATTGCTCATGTCAACTACAGAGTCCGTCTTTCGGACAAACAAACTCAGTTTGGAGCAGCAAATGCAAAAGCTTTTATGAACTGGTTGTAAATCATATCGGGAAGCAGTGAGCACAAAAGAGACTTTTGTTTTTTATGAAAGCATTAGACTTCTATAAAAGAGAATTATTTTGGCTCTCAAAATGCATCGACATCAATTATAAAATTAATCCGAACTAGAGTAAGCACAGTGAAAGCTGCTCACAAGATTTTTTTTTTTTTTTTTTACATTACATGTCATTTAGCTGACACTTTTAGCCAAAGTGACTTCCAACTAAGTGCTTTCAACCTTGAAGGTGCAAACTCCAGACAACAAGTAGTAAGTGCAAGTACATTAGCTTTAAATAAGCAAAACTACAAAGAGCCATTTTTATTGCCACTATCCACACAAGTACGATGAAGGCCTGATGAAGATGGGCTTGTTATCTTTCAAATTAATTACTTTCTTGTTTATACTCTTTTTGTGTATTTTCTTTTATTCTCCCCTACCCTCTCCTACTGCTGTATCATCTTACTGTATGCAGCACTAAAACTTCATATTCTTATTTTTTTATTCTAATAAAATGCAAAGGCAAATCTTTCTCTGGTGGAAGAAGTATTCAAACATGTAAAAAACATGTTTTACTTTAGTAAAAGTACACAAGTATTATCAATATTATACTTAAAGTTTAAAAATTAAAAATATTCTATGAAGTAAAAATACTTATGCAGACTGGCTCCTATCAGAGCATTATACTTTTATGTATTATTGGATTAGTACTAATGAAGCAGCATTTTCATTTTGTTGCTGGTTTATAAGATAATTTTGTATACTGGTAATTTAATCTATACCAATGGGTTATATAAATAAATAAATGTATTTTTGAAAACCTTAATCTGTATTACTGTACTGTTGGTACAATAGTTACTGCAATTGAATACAGTAGAAGCACAAAGCAGCATACAATATAGGTCCAAGTACCTCAAAACTATAATTAAACAAAAGTATTTGAGTAATGGTAGTCATTTTTTATGACTGAAAATACATTTAGTGAATAACAATGACGTTTAACATGGTGGAAGCAGCTTTGAGTGTGTGGATAATTTAAGTCATTTGGCACCTGCTTTAGATCAGGATGTTGTTCGTCAATCTCCTTAGTGAGAAAATAAACATTTTTTATTTTAATTCTGGGAAAAAAATCTTAACATTTTACCAATTAAGTGGTTAGATTTTAAATCGCCAGCGGCGCTGCAGGTTTCCACTTGTGACTCAACGTTGACATTAACAGTTCTCCTCTGTTGTCACCCCCTTCCTTACCCATAATCCTCCCTGGCACAATGGAAGTGCATACCATGTGTCACCCCACAAAGGACCACAGGCTGCCCTGGCTGGTCCTCGGGATTGTGTGTAACCGTTCAGGTCCACACCTCATCAGCCGCTCTAAAGCCTCAACAAATAAGACTTAATCCCGCATTATGGTTTCCACAAAGCCGCATATAAAAAGGGAGGCACAATGTGACATATTTGGACAGCTGAGGGCAGTTTTGGTGTCTTGGTGAAAAATGGCGACTCGGTGGAACAACTGTCCACTGAGTTCCAGTAAAGTTTTATCATTCCTCTCGCCAAAGAGGTTCCAGTAAAACATTTTCCCTCTCCCCCTCCTTTCCCCTCCGCCCATGTCTCCAAACTCATCCTCAGCTGACGTAACAAACAGTGACTAAGTTGCAGTTGTGTGACAGCGTGCTGTGGTGAGTGATTTGTATGGGTAGTAATTGACTTGGGTGTGTTTGTGCTTTTTAAGTGAAGTAACTACTGGTTCTGCATGCTTCTTTGCCTTTGTGCAATCTCTTTTGTCGTCCTCTACCTCTCTCCCCACATCCTGCCTGTCCCTGAAGAGCCTTTCTATTTTAGCCTCAATTTTTCCACCTCTCGTCTTATATTTATTTGATGGACTCTTATCTCAACAAACGATTCCTGTCAATTTTACAGTTCTTAATGCAATTTACTCAGATCGTACACGTATACTGTCCCAAGTATAACAAACTGACAAAAAGTGTTTCCCTCGTATGTTGTGTTCTTGTTGTCTGTAAAATCACAGAGCGACTGTTGTTGCAAAGACTGTTGTTTTTGGCTGGTGTGCGGGTCATGAATATGACACCAATAGAGTTTAAACATCCCGTTTCACACGGCCCTGATGGGACTATTTAGACCGTGTACAGTTTTCTTCTTTCTCACTGGTAAATACATTTCTCCCCGGCTGACTCTTAAAGATAAATAGAGGCTAAATTTGAACAATGCTGCCAATCGGGTAGTTTTTAGTGGAGAAGGAGAGAGAAAAAAACAACTGGCCCTTATCACATATTGGTTAAGGCACACACATTTAGTGAAGGTGAAATGTAAATTTCAGCTTTTGTTTTTGTTGATTAACTTTATGATAGGATTTTAAGATTTGGAACACTGATTGTTCACTTGGAAATACATCCTGCAGAAAGCTAAAGATCAAGTGATTCATGGCCAATAATCTTTAAATCTGCTTGTACCTGGAGTCAACCGGTTCATCACCACCCCAAACCTTTTAAGACCAAAGTCTTGTGCAAGTTCAGCTTATCTGATGAAGAGTGTACAAAGATATGTGAACACAACACCACACCTCAGGTTCTCAGGGATTTGATTTAGCTGGCTTATGGTGGAGTTCACATAGTAATATTGTTATCTCTGACTGCTGGATAATGCCCAGATTGAAATGTTCTGCTCTACCAAATTCTCTTGGTTCTTTATCCGTGTAGCCAGTCTCAGAAATAAATAAAAAAAAAGTTGTAATCTACACACATCGGACAAAGCTGCTAATTTATATGCACGGGCTGGATATAACCTTTTTTCTTCCACGGCTCTTGAAAGCCACCGTGATTACTTTTGAATTTGGGGATTCCTTAGATCTCATGCCAACGTAGCGTCTGCCTAGCGGGCTGAACTTGAGGGAGTTGGTTAGATAATGGAGGGACTCTGATGGCACTTTCAAGTGGTGTCTTGCACCGTCTTGTTGGGCCACATTTGGAGTGAACAGAATACTGGCAATTACTGCAAACAAGATGACGGGAAATGTAGCAAAGGGTAGATTTGGTGGCCCCCAGGTCTCTTTAATGTGGATTAGTGCTAATCGTACTGTTGTGGTTTAAGTGTGATCAGTGTGTTGGTTGAGCCTTTGAGCTGTCTAACTGTGTAGAACACACTCAGTATCAACTTTTTGATATTTTACCTTTTGGATGCACTAGGTACTGACTGCATTGTTTATAGTGAAGACCGACTTGTTAATGTGAACAACAGAGGGTTTACTTTGCTAGCATATACTGTAGCAAGAATGGAGGATAAAAATATGGTCGCAGACACGGTTAAGCCAAACATTTTTGGTCTTAGCACAAAATTTGTTTAAAACTGCATTACTGCATCTGTTTTTGGCACAACTTCTCAGATATTATCACCTTATGAAGTTGATATGGCAAACTTGTTAGCAAACAGTAATGTTAGCTCCTTACACATCCAGCAGACGCAAGGCAACATATGCATTCATTTTTAGTTTTGTTTCTGGTCACCTGGCGCTCTTAAGTCCAACAGTCACTCTTCTTTAAGCTCTGGTTTGGTCTCTACCAAAAATATCTGGTTCTCTATCTTGCTAGATGTTAAAATATGTTCAGCTAGCTGCTAATTGTGTTGATTAAAGTTTGCAAACTGGACAACCAAAAGAATGCATGCTAAGAGGCTAAAAAGTTCTGTAAAGCTGAGGGCAACTGCTAATAATTTGTGGGTTTATCTCTTCAAGAGGCACCTTTCACATTATTTGATCTACTGCAAAAATAAAACATAATTGCTTTATGCAGCTTTAACCTAGGTTGGTTACTTTAAATATCAATTTCAACCTATTTAAATTCAGTCTCATTTAGTTTGTTAATGTCTGCCCTTAGTCGAATAACTGAGCCTCTGCGATTGTTGGCTTTTTAGTATGTGTGTGTGTTGGTTTGCGATGGGGACATTGGGACATATTTCCTCTTGGTGACATTCCTGAGCCTGGGGGCTGTGTGTGTCTGTGTATGTATGTGTGTGTTGTAATGGGGGAGTCCAGAGCAATGTGAAGCACATTGTATTGTACTGCTCATGTGTGAGGTCAGCACTTTCCTTCCACCATGTCAGTCAGTCATTCTCCCCCAGCACCACACACCAGACACACCCACCCTTCACTGCTAACAGGACAAGCTAGCAGCGGAAACCGGAGGTCACCTAATCCCTCGGTGACTCCCCGACCCGTTGGCTCAGGGCTTTTCATTGTCACTCCACGCTGAGCGGCCTCGCTCAGCCACTTTCCATTTTGTTCCCCTGACTGATAAGTCATTTTGTTTATTGGTGCATTTGGTCCCATTTTGGCCACTTCCCCTAACCAGGAAGCAGACGGTTGTCGGTATGCAGTGTGACCTGTTGGCTTGGCATGGTGTAGTTAAATGGTGTTCTGTTTGACACCTGGCTGTCTAGATTTGGCCAGCAACATGGAGAAACGTGGCCAAATGACCATGACTGCAGTCCAACTGAGGCCTCTGGAAGCTGTCGGTGACTTTCATGTCAGCCAGGATTGGTTACTTCAAAGTACTACTTTACTTTAGACCATGTCGAGTATGTTTTGGGCCTCCTTGACTCCACTTGTCACTGCCTGTATCCCTCCTCCTGTTGTGGACCGAGAGAGTGAGAGGAGAAAGGGGATCAGGGAATATATTGTGTTTGTTAACAACCCCAGATGAAAGCCTGAGTGCAATAGTAAAACAGATGTAATGCCCTTACAGCTGCTCCATTGGTCGGCTAATCCTTTTGACTAATGTTCCCCTCCCTCCCACACGCACACACTTCCATCAGCCCCTACACCTTTACTGCCCCCTGCTCCCCCCTCAGTGACCCCTGGCTCATGTTACCCGATCACCTCCCCCATCAGAGACCCCCATTGTTCCACCACAACCCGACTCCCCCAAAATGCTAATGACATGTTGTCACCCTGCATACAAACAAAATGACATGACATATTGCAATTATGGGTCTGACCAACTCAGGAATGAAAATAGGGCGGTGGGGAGGAGAAGTTAAATAGATGAGAGAACAGACAATGCAAGGACTTCATCGGCTCCAGATATGTTTGGGGAGCTGCCCTGATAAAGATCTAGACATTATATATATTTCTTATGGATTTCTTTTTCCAAGATGTTTTTTGTTGACTGGCCGTACTTCTGAATTTAACCTCCCTCCTCCTGAGACAAGCCACCGGCTGCTGCTGCTGCTGAAACTCTTTCTCCCTCCTCCTCACTGTGAGCATGTGTTTGTTTTACTTGGCCACTGACTCCCTGTAAGCCATGCACAGTTTAACTCACAACTACCCTGAGGCAGACATGACCTTTCTGCCTTTTTAAAAAACCCAGCGCCGGACTCGATTGTAAGGAGCCCCCCTACCACTTACTCCTCCAGTCCTGAGGGCGATTTCTGCTGTCAAGCCACCATGTTACCCATTCATCCATCTATCCGACCATGCATTCATCACTGTCGCCATCTCATCCATCTTAACTTCTGCCAAAAAAACGGGAGGGGAGCCCTTGGGGGCTTCCACTCCAGAGCCACTCTGGGTCCCAGAATGTAACAGGCCCCTGCACTCACTCTCAATAAACAAACACAGAGCCACTCAAGGCACACGGGGCCTCTCAAATGACAAACAGTTCCTTGCTCTGTAGCAATAGGGATGTAAAAAAAAAAAATTGCCGGTCTTAGTTTCTCAGATGTTTTAAGTCAGAAAAGGCTGAGAGACTTTTGTTTATGGGAGAGAAAGCATTCATCCCAGGAGCCCCCCAACGCCCCCACCCTCCCCCTTGGTTTTAGTGCCCACGTTCATGTCGGGTCAAAACATTTTGGTTTCCTTTTTGGTTATTATTCTGTCTCAGGACTCTAGTAGTCTCGGCACAGGGTCTTCATTTGGTCACGCTCCCCTGTGTTTCCATTCTTTGATTGGCTGCTTTAGGAAGGAAGGCTGCATCAGCCTCTCACTTCCTGCTTCCTGTTGTGTCCAGCAACAATTCAAAGCCACCCCCTCCACCTTCTCTGTGGAACTAAGAAGTTTCCTCTCTCACCGGACTTTGCTCTTTTGTCGAGGAATCCTACCTCAGCAGAGCGTCATCTAGTTTCATTTACTGTCTTTGTTACTCATATATTCAAGAAACACAAACTGGAGAACTGGGCTGAAACTGAAGCTGCAGTGAAGCTGCTCTGCTATAGGCCTACTGTTGGGTGGTGTGCAATGGAATGCATCTTGATTATAGAGGCGGCTCACAGTGTAAAGCCATCATCTCCGCAGACCACGATGCATTGCAGCATGCACTGTAGCGCCAAAAAGAGGCTAGTCCTCCTCTATTCAGTTGCCATGTGGCATTTTGGCTATTCCCATCTGCAATGCTTGTGTGTGTATGTTTTTTTCTTTCAGCACTTGAGTGGCATGGCATTCTCCTTGCCTGCTGGTCAGTGGCGAATAGCAATGTTAATGGGTTAGCTGGGAGCCTTTTTTAGTGAGGACTGGAAGGAGAGAAAGGAGGGGAGGAAGGAATTTGGGGATTACGAGGAGGAGAGGTAGGGTAATGAATTGGGGTTTGAGGCAGCAGCTGTTCCCCCTTCTCAATGGAAGAGTTCACCCTGGCCTGTCTTTTCTTTCCCCCCTCTTTTCTTCAGTCCTCAGCAGGATACAGTATTCCTCACTTTCTTTCTTGAACCTTCTGTCCCTTCATAGCACCTCTCTCCTGCCTCGCCCAACCTTTGCCTCATTCGCGTTAATGAGTAGCAGTGGCTGTTAGTGAAACAGCTGGCCAAGACAATGCTGTCTTCAGGGAAGGATTGAGTATGTATGTCGAGTATGTTTCTTTCCACCATTGTCATGCTCTTCAGTTAGGTTAAAACACACCTCTTCACCGCAGTTCTGCCAAAACTCGGTAAACCGCAATGACAGAAAAAGCTGAATTGGAGTCGGAAGAGAAACTCATGGTCAATCGAGCAAATCCCCTTGATATGACTTAAATGGAGTGAGAGCCTTGCGCTTTTCGTCTTGTGTGTGGTCACTTGTGGCTTCCAAATGAACTTCATTCAAGTGAACCACAGTGAAAGGCAGCCATAGACCGAGACAGTATCTCTTAGTGAATCTGATATTGTCTTTGTCCTTGGTTCTGCTTTTCAATTTGCTTCTGTTGGAATCTGACATCGAAACTGTTTGCCTCGGTCACTGGCATGAACTTTAATCTCTCACACATGATTCATTTCATGTCCTCTTTCTAGGTTGTCTGATCTCTCTCTTGCCATACTCTTCTTCATTTCCCTCCTTTCTTTCTTTTCTCTCTTGTGTCTTTCTTCTTCTGTTGTCCTTTGGCCGTCATCTTGGCTCTCATTTGCATTGTCAACATCTCATGACATCTGTCATGAGCTATTTAAACGCTCCAGGCAAATTACTTGTGTGTGTGTGTGTGTGTGTGTGTGTGTGTGTGTCTGAATTGACTTGGCAGAGGGACATGAACAGGTGACAGGCAGTGGACATAATCCCTCTTCTGATGTCAGATTTATCCATGTGTTCACGGCTGTGCTTTGCATACATGTATGTGTATTTTGTGCATACATAGGGGGGTGTGTGCGCGCAGTGCATACATTTATGTGTGTGTGTGGATGAATGTGTGATGGTGCGAGGACATGAGCAGCAGCCATTGGAATGCTCTTGCAGAGTTAAAGGGGGGCCATCTCATTTTCACTCTCCTTTATGGCGCACTCTCTCCAGAATTTCACACCGTATTAAGTTCCTATTTCACCACCGCTACGCACAGTTGGATCCTCTACCTGGATTTCTTTATTCCGAGTTGGACGTGTGAAATTGGGTGTCATCTTATCTAGGCGATACAGTTTCAAAAGTCTGCATGTGGGTCTCTGAAAGAAAAAAAATAGAATGGACTGCTGAGTGCAAACGGATGCTCTGCTTTGGGCTGCTTCACATCTATTTCTTCCCACTTTGCCTTAATTCACAGCATTGAAGACTGACTTACTGTCGTGGAATGTGGGAAGACTGGTTGTGTGTGTTGTAAGAGAGACAGTAAGAAAGAAGCATCAGAAGGGGTTTGGTAGTTTGAAAAGTAAAGAGTAGGAATGCCGGCTAGGCAGGGAGTTTTTGTTTCATGGTTGGGTTCATCTGAACAGCGTTTTAGTTGGAATGGACAGTGTTTTAATAAGTAGAGTCAACACTTGCAGAGCCTTGCTTCTTGTTTTATCTCCCATAACACTGTCACTCATATCTCAGTCTACATCTAACATTTAGCCTTGACATAATAACACGTCCACTCAACCTTGTTCTGTTCTGCGCAACGTGAAAAGTTCATTGCACAACTGATCTTTCAAAGAGACTCGAATGATCTGGAGAAACTGGCTATGCACTGTGTCATATGGGATGTTGCCTGAAGTCACTATTGTCCTTGTTCACCTGCTCATGCAAATGTGTTTCTGTGTTTGCAGAATGTCAGCCTGGCTTCTTCAAAGCTGTAGCATCCGGTGACAAGTGTGAACTGTGTCCTGCCAACACCCAGAGGCTCGGCTCTGGGGCTTTGTTTTGTCCCTGCATGGATGGCTTCTACCGGGCCCCAACTGACCCATCTACTGGACCCTGCTCAGGTAACGAGTCCCTTTGATCTCTAATGAGAACCTTGAAATAAGAACATTGAGAAATATTGGCTGCCAATGAGCTTCAAAGTAATTCCGTTTCCACATGTGACTTTTGTTTTAACACTACAGAATGTGCACGGATGAAATATTCTTTTCTTGTTGCACTTTCTCTGCACATATGAAAATTTGGTTTGAATAAAAATATCAGAATCCTGAATTTTAGGACATTATCTTTTTTACCTTCTAATGTTACTGTAATCTCAGAAAGGAATACCCCACATTTTGATTCCTGTTTTTCTTCTTCCCTGCTTCTATTTACCATTCCATATCCTTTCCCAATCTGTGTTCATCAGGCCTCCCCTCTGCCCCACGAGACCTTGTGGCCACCACCACCCAGCTCTCTGCAGGAAAACTCCTCCTCACCTGGAGCCCGCCTGAAGACACCGGAGGTCGAATCGACATCACCTACAGCATTGAATGCCAACGCTGTGAGGGCATTGTGTGCCAGCCCTGCGGAGAGAAAATCCGCTACGAGCCGGCCAGCACGGGCCTGACCGACACCAAGGTTTCAGTGAGCGAGTTGGATGCTCACCTCAACTACACGTTCATTGTGGAGGCACATAGCGGTGTGTCGCTGTTTGCTAGTCAGGCAACGCCACAGGCTTATAGACCCCCATCCACCAGCGCTCTAACTACATCACTACACTACACAGGTGAGTGCTGCTGAAATGAGGCAGTGGAGTGATGCTATGTGCTGCAGTAATGACAGGTGCTATCTGTGAGGAAGTGACAGCTCTGCAAGTCGAATTGTTCTGCAGGAGTAAGATTAAATGAACTTAACTAGTTAACTTAGGTCCAGGACTCTAATTTACCATGGATCTCGAACTGCAGATCAAGCCGTCTGAGTCAGGTGAAGATCTGTTTGAAAATGATTCTCCTCAAACCATGATATTCCCGCAGCAGTCAGACCAAACTTGCCAGCAGAGCCACTTGTGCTCAGTGGTGCACATGCCTTTTTTTACTCAGCTGTATTTTATGAGGTTTTCACATCCCAAAGATACTGAAGTATTCTCTACCCTGTGTCCTCAGACCCCCCCAAGATTACCATGATGCGACTGGTTGAGAGGACCTCCACCAGCTTGTCCCTTTCCTGGGACGTATCCCCCCGACCACGGGTGCCTAACACACAAGTCCGGCCCATCCGCTATGAACTTACCTTCCGCAAGAAGGTGCGTCACTCCTGTGTATTCTCCTGCTATGTGTTACAATTAAAGAGTATATTCTTCATTTATCACTGTACAAATTTAAAGCTGCTTCTAAGATATTAAATTTAAATGACAAATGGACGAGCATCACTTTAAGACCAGATCTCCTGATCTGATCATCATGAGTTAAATATACATTTCATGGTACAGGAAAGAGCACTTGTCACCATTAATGTCTAAATGTATCACTCTAACATAAATGCTAAAATTAAATCTGTGGCCTCCATTTTCAACATTAACATTGGTTCTTTTACTGAATTTCCCCCTGATCTCCCTTCCTCAGGATGATAACCTGGATATGACTACCTACATCGTGCTCATACTGGAGAAGAATTCTGTGCAGATCAACGATCTGGCCCCGGGTACGGCCTACCTGTTCAGGGTGCAGGCCCTCAGCAGCGATGGCAGCCCTGGAGGCTCCAGCATAGAGGAACAGTTTGAGACCTCATCTGAAGGTACAGAGGAGAAGTACCATGGAAAAAGTTTCACAAGCTTTGTTCAATAATGGGATCTCTCTGATCTGTGTCTTATGTTTTCTTTACTTGCCTTTTTCAGGACGCCTTACTCAAAACAACCCGGCAGTCATTTTCGGCGCAGCAGTCGGAGGAGCGGCCATGTTGTTCGTAGTGGTCGTGATCCTGTTCCTACGCAGACGGTCAGTAACCGCCCCCCTCTGCTGCTCTGCCTTTCTTTCTATCTTGTTACTCAGTCAGAATGCAGCCTCCTTCACTGGCTTCCTCTCTCATTCTTCTGCCTTTCCTTTGTGGGGCCTCCAAGTGGCCTTTGCATTCACTCTCCTCTCACCTCTCTTTCTCTCTTTCTTTAGCCAACTTTCTCTTTCTCTTTATCTGGATCTGTGTCCCAGCACTCACTGGGGAAGAATTTGCGTCGAATGTGCCTTGTCATTGCTAAATGGTTATATTCTAGTGAGTGTTCGGCCCTTTGAAAGGAAATTGGTCCGGGGTGGTACATTGTTGGAGATAAGAGGTGCTTGGTTCTTTTTGTACTAGACCGCAGGCACTTTGTAAAGGTGACCTGGGCCTGTACTTTAGCAGACTGTGGTCCGTCTGTCCACCTCCCTCCCGCCTGCTTGTCTGTCTTTCAGTCTTTAAATCGGCTTGGCAAACACAGTCTATCTTCAGCCTTTATCAAAGGGCAGCCTTTGTATGAATGGACGCATTGCACCAGTGTCGGGATCCTTTCGAAAGCCTTAGAACGTCTTGAAAAATGATTACTAAAGTTGCTATGTGCTATTGATATTAGGCAAATGATATAAAGACACATGTCAATTTGTTCATGGAAAGTGGGATATTCATTTGCAGATGGGTTTTATCTTTTCATTCAGGAAAAGAAACTCTAACTCCAGGCAAGGGCCAGAGGACACCTACTTCTCCAGCTCAGGTAGACAAAAAAGCTCTCATGTCTTTATCTCACTTTATTTAATTAATTAATTAATTAATTAAATTTTATTAACATAAAACAATTTCTTGTTTTGTTTTTTTCTCTCACAGAGCAATTGAAGCCTCTGAAGACCTACGTGGATCCACACACATACGAGGACCCCAACGTAGCCGTCCTGAAGTTTGCCACTGAAATCCACCCAAGCCACATAACCAAACAGAAAGTCATAGGAGCTGGTGAGTGACAACCCTGCTGAGACAATCTGCTGTGGGGCTTAACTCTGAGATGTTGAAAGATTTTCCCAATCCCCAAATTCGCTGTTTATATTGTGCATTTTCCACAGTTTAGCAGGCTGACTGACAGTGGTTACTTTAGCGAGATTAACATCTATCTGGCTGAGTTCTTACACAACAAGTTGAGACATTTTGTTGTGAGGCAACTCTTGGCTGTGGCATCTATATGTTTTGGCATGAACAATTGCACAAAAAGTGTTGCAGAAGCAGTATTTTGGAAGGAGATCAGAGCACCTTTCCCGGGCCCTGCCCAGATCTTTTATTCGTGGTACGTTTATTCAAGAGAGACCACCTTTACCCTTTGAATCAACATACACCCCCCCCCCGCCCTTCTCTTCATGTGACAGCTGATTCCCATGCTTCCACACCACAGGCCATCCACCTATTATACAACATAGGCTTTCTCTCAACATCCAGCCAGAACACACCTCTGTGAGAGAGCCTCAGGCAAAACAGCCGCAGAGATATCCTTATTTTCACTCTGTTGCACAGCTAACCCCCGCAGCTAGAAACATGAGAAGACGTATTAAACGCACATTCACCTAATAGCCCTTTTCTAAAGCAATCGTCCCATTGATGTTGTTTTCCTGCAGGGGAGTTCGGTGAGGTGTACCGCGGCATTCTGAAGGTGCCGGCGAGGAAAGAGGTGGCAGTTGCTATCAAGACGCTGAAGCCAGGCTACACGGAGAAGCAGAGGCAGGACTTTCTAAGCGAGGCCTCCATCATGGGCCAGTTTTCTCACCAGAACATTATTCGCTTGGAGGGGGTGGTCACCAAATGTAAGGATTTCTGTGAGTTTTGTTACATTTTTTTTTTTTTTTTATCTCACATTTTTGTATGTTTTTGGGCCAGTTCAGGGACATGATTTGTTCTTTTGTGTGTGTGTGTGTGTGTGTGTGTGTGTGTGTGTTTGTGTGTGTGTGTGTGTGTGTGTGTGTGTGTGTGCGCGCAGTCAAACATGCCATGATTGTTACTGAATACATGGAGAACGGAGCACTGGACAGGTATCTTAAGGTAAGTACACCACATACGATACACAATATTTGCTAATTGGAAAAGTAGATCTGTATCTAGATACATTTTTGGGCCATGCAATCTGTTTTGTCATTTACTGTTCTATCCTCTGTTTCTGTTTCTTTTTGTTTTGGTCACAAAAATGAATCTGTGTTGGTTTTCTCCCATCAGGACCACGATGGCGAGTTTCCTTCCTTCCAGCTGGTAGGTATGCTGCGCGGCATCGCTGCAGGCATGAAGTACCTCTCAGACATGAGCTACGTCCACCGTGACTTAGCTGCCCGCAACATCCTTGTCAACAACACCTTGGAGTGTAAAGTGTCAGACTTCGGCCTGTCCCGGGTGCTGGAGGACGATCCTGAAGGGACGTACACCACAAGTGTAAGTAGATATGGGACTTCCTGTTAGCTTAAAGCTAAAAAAGTCTCATCATCATTCCAACCTCAGTCACGTCATTGCAAGGTGCAGCATGGTGTCTAAGGGCAGCAACGTTGGTTTTGAGATTCTTGTGTCCTTTTTTTTTTGTGTTCCTCTGTCTCTAACTTGAAGCTTTTTTCCTGAACAGGGAGGTAAGATCCCCATTCGCTGGACGGCTCCTGAGGCAATAGCGTACAGAAAGTTCACCTCAGCCAGCGACGTGTGGAGTTTTGGCATCGTCATGTGGGAGGTCATGGCCTTTGGCGAAAGGCCTTACTGGGACATGAGTAACCATGAGGTAAGTTTTAGTGTTTACAGCAAATTTTTTTTTGCTGGGGTTTTTTTTTTATGTCAAAAGACATTTTTTAGAAATGTCAACACAGATTTGAAGAAACCCAACAGTGAGAAAGATCTAATTAGTCACCTGAAAAACTTCCTGCAGGTGATGAAGGCTATCAACGAGGCTTTTAGGCTGCCTGCGCCGATGGACTGTCCGTCAACTGTTTATCAGCTGATGCTGCAGTGCTGGCTCCAGGATCGCTCCAAGAGGCCGCGCTTTGGAGACATCGTCAACCTGCTGGACAAGCTGCTGCGGAGCCCAGACTCCCTGAAGACCATTGCAGACTTCGACCCACGGTAAGATTTTCCATTCTGGTTATTTCTGGTATTTATTTATGTGGCATAAAACCCTGATAATAAGCACCCAAAGTCGTGCGGTCTCCTCCAGGAACCTTTCTTAACTTTAGAAAGAGCCCTTTTAACCTAAAAAGAAACAACAGTATTTATAATTGTTATTTTTTTAACGATTAGGCCTCTGCAAAAGGACGTGGTCTGAGATAGTGTAAAAACATTTACAACAACTCTGACAGGAAAAACCTCAAATGCTGAAATTTCATTTTAAAGGTCAGCAAGATTAAGACTTGTCTTTGTACTTACATTGATAGTTTTTTTGTTGATAGTAGAGATAAAGACAAGAAATAAGGGGATATATAGAGGGGCTACGGCATGCAGGCTGGAATCAAACCAGGGACATTATGATGATAATCTGGTATCATCTCGTCCATACCCCAGTCTTGTCTGCCCCTGACTGACTTGGAAACTTGACTTGGACTTGTCTCCAGTGTCTTATGGACTTGTCCTGGATCTGTTTAAAAAAAACTTAAACACAGCAGCTCCCCATTTACTTCAAGTCAGAAATGGGCTGGGTATTTAGGGTAGTTTGGGGAAGAAAGGGAATAGCTTTAAGATGTTCTACTTAAACCATTAAAAAGACATGCTGACACCTTGCCTGCCAGGCTAATGAAAGAAACGTGTGCACTCCTGGCAGGGGATTACTAAAGCTCTGCTGTATGTGATTGTGTGCATAAATGAATATTTCCCCTTTTTGTGAGGGAACATCAAAGCCAGAAACGGTGAGAAAGGACAAAAGGATGTCAAGCTCATATCTTTATCGGCTCTCGCCCTAACTGCTCCAACTGGTTTTTTATCACCAACTGGTTTCCTGCACAGTAATTACAGTCCTCAGTCAGCTGCCTTTTGTTGTGGGAAAGCCTGTTTATTATTATTTGGATCTACTTTTCTTTGCATGCAGCATATCCATCCGCCTTCCAAGCACCAGCGGCTCGGACGGTTCCCCCTTCAGGTCGGTGTCTGAGTGGCTGGAGTCCATCAAGATGAGTCAGTACAGTGAGAACTTCACCTGCGCTGGGGTCGTCACCATGGACCATGTCCTGCAGATGAAGAATGAGTAAGTGGGACATGACTTCAGATTTGGTAACGCCACATAATAAGTTTCAATCTATTTATTTTATTTACTTGTTAAGTATGTTTTTGGCAAAGAAGAGGAACATTTCATTGTCAAATTATGTCATAAAATATAACCGTCATGTTGCACAAAGATGTTTTCCTCCCAAGATGAAGCATGTTACGGACCACACACCCCCATACCCCCCAACCAGCAGTTTGTTTGTTTTTCTAAAAATGTGTTTTTCAACAACCAACAGAACAGTTTGCGAACAATATTATAGCCAACCTCAGTTACAACTTGAGAAATGTTTTTTAGATGGAAAAAGTAATGGAGGGAAGGAGAAGGAGTGGGCTCATTTGTGGTAGGCTGGTGGTGGTGGCCTGTGGTCGCTACAGTCCTTATTCTTCTTTCCTTTCTCCAATCCCCCTCTCTCTCACACTCACACACACACACACACACACACACACACACACACACACACTAGCTGCAGGCAGCACTTTTGCTCGAGCCCCGAAACCACCAGTTTTGCCTGTTTAGGGCAAAGGCCTTTTGTGGCTTCTTCATCATTAAAGGAGGGGAGGAAGAGGAGAGAATAGCCCATGGAGCAGGAGCAGCTAGAGGGGATTAAGGAACTGAAATAGATGGATGACATTTGAATCCCCATAGTGGGTATATTTGTACTTCTAGAAAGATTGAAGAGGTGCGCTCAGAATGTACCCCCTGAACTTCTCACAGGGTAGTTTAAGGCAATTGGATCTTCTCAGATGTGTGGGAGCGTTAAGGGGGCAATTTAATGAAATGGACTCAACCTTTTGGGAAAAAAGGCTTGCACATAATAGAAGGTTGTTTTGGGGCAATAATGAGGGCCAGAGTTTTCCCTAACCGCATGACCAGCCAATATGACCCCCCCGGTGCCATGGAATACATTTATCAGTTGGTCTTGCTCATTATTTAGGAAGATGGGAAGACTGTAAAGCAGACGACAAACCCCTTTGAAGTATTTGTCATACAGAATGGTGTGATTTCATGGCCCCATGTTTCCATCTCAGGGCATCTGGTAGCACTCTTGGAAAACCAGCAGTTATTTACGACCCACCCTCTGCTTGCCAGACAAATGATTCATGGTCAACAGGGAGAATCCTCGTTAAGTAATTAAGGCTGTAATTAAGGCTTTGACTTTGGGCTGCTGTGTTTCAGAGCTTTTGCAGGTTTGCATCATGTGCTCTTGGAGAGCGAAACCCCCAGTTATCTTTTTAATGTCGAAAATAAACTAAAATATTTGGCAGATTACTGAGTTGGAACACACCCCACCTTGCTGTGCTGGTTCAGCCATCGAGCTAGACATGAATGGAGTCGAGGCTGGCATTTTAGCATGTTGGATGAGTCAGTGATTACTAAAAGGCTTGAGAGCCACAAAGGATGTGCGTGAAAAGTGTTGGAACAAGTCCAAAGTTTAAATCCATGTGCAGCTCCTCTTATATTTTGTCACGTCTCTTTCTTTTACAGGGATATTAAGAACATTGGGGTGAGGCTGCCTGGTCATTTAAAAAGAATTGCCTACAGCATCTTGGGTTTAAAGGACCAGACCAGCTCCCTGAGTGTCTTTGCAGTGTGATCCTGACAACGAAGGGAATTAAATCCGGGCACTGAAGCAGGCAGACTTTGAACTCTAAGCTGAGCTGGAGAAATCTGCAGGCACGGCCTTGGATCGGCAGGACCAAGAGAACTGCGCCATCCGTTGGGGCCGACTGAAATCAGACTGACTTACTGTACATTTTTGATTTCTTCATCTTATCCACACAGGAATTGAGCAAATATACAAAAATAGACATATCACGTAGACTGTATATTTTAGATATCTATTTTTTTTTATCCATGTCTTCTGTACAGTTACAATTCATTGCTCATGCATTTCTTTTTTTTCTCCTTCATCTCACATTCCTGTTTCATAAAAAATCAACAAACAAGCCAGTTCTGGGAGCGGCTTCAACTTTACAAAATTGCAGCCTGAGCGTGTTGCATCCAGTATCAAACAAACAAGAGAAGCACAGTCATTGTGATAGAGTGGGAGCAGTGGAGCCTAGCCCTGGCTCAGGTTGTGGTTGGTGCTGATGTCACGGCGTCTCCCTTTAATTGGCACTTTGGTCCATTTCCTGTCAGACAAATGAGGATGGAGCGTTGACACGGCTGAAATGAGCTTGAGCTGGCCCAAAGGTAAAGAGACATTCTTGCGTAGGTGTATAAACACAGATGGACCTGGTGTTGTTACTGGCCTTCTGCTTGCTCTGTGCAGAAATTAAGCGATGATCATATAAGTGATGTTATATGAAAAAAGAGAGGATATATATTAGGTACTCTTTGTGTACAGATTACCAAAAACATTGGGATTACAATTTATAATGTAGCACTTAGATCGTGAATCTCATGATCTCTTAGTTTGTTTCAGAATTGCAGGAAAAGGGCGATTACACACAAAATCCTGAACAAAAAAAAGATATATATAAAAAAATAAGTTTCAATTAGAAAGCAATCCATCTGTTGTGTGTAGCATGTAATGAAGAGGGAGAGGGTGAAGTTTGCCAAAAATGTAAATGCCCTGGGGAAAAAAAGATTTAATGAGTGATTGTTGTGGTTGAGATGATTTCATACTAAATAGTTTGGTTTGCAATTTCAATGTCTAATTTAGTTTTGTAGAATTTTTACAAATATCCATTCATGAGCTCGTTCCAGACATTCAAAGACATTTTTGTGGAACATTAGCCGGAGTTTGCTTCTGTCTGTTTTAATGAAGCAGCTCTCCAGTGTAGTGAGAAGTGTATAGTGGACAGTTTCCCTCTGTGCTCTTAATTGAAGACTGCAAATGATTGTGTTACTGATGTACACCTTCCTTTTACTTGAATTTCTACTGTATTTGTATCCATGATTCTATTGTAGCTGATCGATCCATCTTTGGAAAAGGGATTTTTTTTATTTTGTTATTACTCTGGTTTACTGGTTGCAATTACATTTTGTATGATTTCACTATTACTATAATACCAAACTGGTTATTTTTTTAAGTTCCAATCACTTTCCAAAGCAATGTCTCCTACCTTTGCTGCCTTTCCAAACACTTTGAGAGTTCCTCCATCAAAAAGCAAACTCTTTCCTTTTTGCCTGTTATTTTATACTGTATTTAATAGCCTATTTATTTTTTACTTTTATTTATTTATGCTGATAAACACTGAGCTGGGATTATAATTGAAGGTTGTGCTCTCATTCTCAATAATAATAAATTTAAAAAAGCTCTGTCACTTTTTTTTTTTTTTTTTTTCCCTCAATTATTCAAACCTGAGATTGCCTTCATTGCAATTGTGTAGCAATGGAGTCTTACATTGCTTTTGGCAAAGCCTGCTGTATGATTGATGCTAAACAGAGCAGAGGAATGCTTTATTTGTTTTAAACGGTGCCAGGATGTTTATACTTCCACCTGGATATCCTTATAATGCTGCTGGATGTTTTAATTCCAGAGTTGGAACCTATAATAAACATGTGAGTGCTTCATTATCTACAGTGGTGGAATGTAACTAAAATACGTAATGAATTACTCAAGTACTGTACTTAAATACAAATTCAAGGTAATATAACTTTATGCTTCTACTCCTCTACATTGTGTGCTTTTTACGCCACTACATTTGACAACTATACTTAATTTTCTGATAAACTGAAGGATTAAGTGTTTCTTTATGCATTTCTCCCACTTCTTAAAGGTATACTATGTAGAAGGACACACACACACACACACACACACTGTACAAAACCCATTTCTTTGTCAGCAATTACTAAGAAAAATGTTTTGTTAGATTTATATTCTCTAATCAAATCAACCAGATATTAAATAGTGAGACAAAATTAATCTTGAAAAAAAATCTGATGTTTGTATTAATTATACAGAGACTGTGATCTGCCTTGGCTGGGAAATGACCTGCCGCCTGACACCACATTTTCTTCTCCCATTAACTCTTCTGTTGCATTACAGTCGAAGTGGGACGTGAGAAATTCAGCCTCAGAAAAATACAGTGGAACAGCCCTTAACATTGGGATTCTGAGTTGGAAACTATAAGGACAAAATATGTGAACTATTTCGAGATACAAAATAAAGAGACGTCACTATGGCATCACACACCTTACTACATAGCATGTATTTAATAAAATACTTGTTACCTTGCATGACCGCAGGGTTTTACATGTGACTTTGAGAAGTGGACTTGCACCTTTTATTATGAATATTTAATGGTCAATTCAATTCAGGTTGAATGAGGAGCAATTAACAATGAGCAAGTTTTTATTGATTTTTGTTACATTTTTACAGCTTTCATAGTTTTGGCTATAGTAAGCCTTTTTCACAGCAGACATTTGACAGTCAAAACTACACAAATAAGACCCAGATTGTAATAAACTGGAATTATCTGTAAAATCTCATGGATTTCTGATAGCAGTCAGTCTGACTCAGATCCCTAAACTTAACCACAAAGAAGCTCACTTTCTCTAATTACCACATTTGCATATGTTTCCCAACACTAAACCAGAGCAGTGACGGTTCTAGATATCAAATGGAGGGCCACATGCGATGTTAGGGGTACCAAAGATATCAAGCTCAAGTGTTACATAACCCCCACCCCTCCACCCCCATAGGTTTGCTTCTCCAAAAGACTAACAATACACATATAACAATAAACACAAGAATATACATTCAGTGTTACTGTACATTTTTATTTATCACTACACATGAATAATTACAATTTCTCCTCCCCCCCCCCCCCTCCCAGAACCACCATTGAACCAGAGGTCAGAAATGATATTTGGGAACTTTATATGCGGATAAGCAGAGCGTGTAAATGTCAGCGTCAAATGTTGTGTTCGCGGCCTGTTGCATCAAATTGTAAGACTGCTGAGGACAAAAATATTACAATAAAATGTAAATGTTCAAGCTAGAGAACTCAGCATGTCCAAACATGCCCAGTGCTGACTTTGTGCGTCACCTTGCCTTATCTCACTCACTCTGACCTCGCAGTGGCAGGGAAGTCCCTGGCGCCTTGCATTTTGAAAATTATCAGCTTTGGTCGATTAATGCAAGTGACAAAGCCATAAATGCATTCCTAAGATAAGAGCCATACACTAGAGAGAGGAATGTCAATATTTAGGTATTGAATTAATCTGCTGGTCAACAGAGAAGTAGCAAGAAAAAACCCAACCTGGAGGGGGCATGGGAACTTGAATCAGACACTAGTCCCTTCTGAGTCTTTGTCCTTGACTTACAGCTGGCTGTGTGTTCTTGCCTCTGTTGAGCTAATAGGATGCCTAGAAATAGTCCTGGCTTTGTGTGGCGACTGTAAACTGAGAAAGTCTTCCACTATTTTCCATCTCCATCCCTCCATTCCCTCAGTGTTTCACAGCGTGTTTTTTCTCTCTCTTACATCCACGATGGAAAAAGAGGAGCAGAGACACACTGTTTAGCTGCTGACTATACTGTTTGGATTTATGCAAATCCACGTCTGAGTGCGTCCGAACTGACTGCTGGAGAAGTTTGGTTTACGCCCCTGTCGTCGCCTGTAATGTGATTATCCTCGCTCTGCGGGGGTTGAATGTGTGGAAGTTTGTGTCTTGTCATTAGGACTGTAAATGACAGGGATGCATGGAGAGACAGAGAAAGAGCAGGGGGGGTAGTGGTGAGGGGTAGGGTGGAGGGGGTTAGCTGGAGATTTGAGCCATACCAGGGCTTTACTGCAGGCCACAATAGCATGTGTGGTGATTGTGTTGAAGGCTTGGCGTCCAGGGCCTGAGCCTCCCCCCGTGGACTGTTGTGTGTGGGGGCCGCGGCTTTCGCTTTCAGAGCTTTTCTCCTCCTTGTGGCTTTTTAGATGTCTTTGTTCTCAGGGTGAAGGTCAATTTGAAAAGAAGTAAGGAAGAAGGAAAACATTACCATGGCACTGTTCATGTATGACCTCTCCCTATACCGCTGCCCCTTCCATTTTTACTTTATTTATTTTTTAGTTTTATGTTCTCCTGGCAGCTCTCAGTGTCATGCACAGATTCGAAAACCGGCAATGCTGAGGAATTTACATCCTCACTAATTTTAGCAATGGGTTCCTGACCAGAAAACACATCCTCCAATTTCTGTCTATATTGGTCTTCCTGCGTCTTTCCGCTGCCGTTTCTCTCACCAGCACTACAGGGCTTTTTGCAGATTATTCTGCTTTCTAAAGTCTCCTCCAAGCACCTCAATTTTCCTATTTTCACTGCATTCTCAACTGAACATTTTATATGTCCTGATCCAAGATTACACTCTGAAAGCTCCTCTCCAGGTTTAATCCGAGTATGAAAACAAACAAAGCTGCTGAAACTAAGTGCTTTAATGTACTTATTTAATGAGACAGCGAGGAGCAAATAATTATTACCAGCATCTAGCATTTTCCCAAACTATGCTGCTGAGATCTGTTTGATGTCAGCCAGGCGACATGAGGGGGAGTGGAGAGCAGAAACACAAGCCGCTGTTGACATAAGCCTTGTCTTTCTGCAGACTCTGTATATTTTGAAACGCCGGGCCTAATTCACTCCATATTCCAGCTAATGGCACTCGCTGATGTCACTCAACACATAAAAATTCTCACAGATCCGTCTTTACAAGGGCCTATAAACATTTCGGTGCTGTTGTTCTAAAGGTGAGGTAGCAGGGTTGAAGGTGCTACATAATGAAAATGGTCCCATATGTATTGAGGGGAAAAATATGCAGAGATTTTTGCCCTTTAGAAGAAATACACATAGTCTTATTTAAAGCTATAGTGCATAGTTTCTGTCTCCCCCTTGAGTAATTCTAAGTAATGACAACAAAACTGTCGGCGCGTCCACATGATACAAGCCTTACGTGATCGCACACCACCCCCACCCCTCCTCCACACAGTTGCTAGTAGCCAAGGAGGACACGGAGGATTAAAAAAAAACATGATGGACTTTCAGAAGAGGTAATTATCTTGTTTTTCTGCGAGCGAAAGTCGCCGGATGACACCAGTTTCTGAACATAGCCATACTGAGAAATACAGAGAGAGTTTTGTGGAGCTGATAGGCTTGATTAGCTTTGTATCAACTCATTTGGCAATGGCTTGAATGTAACGGACGTTCAATAATGTCAAAAAGTTACGCACTTAAGCTTTAAAAGAAATGTATTTTGTGTAACTTTTTTTTAGACATGGTAGTGGTTAATAAGAGCATTTCACAGTGAATTAAAGGAAAAAACCCATTTCTAAACAGCTAATTTGACAGAATCAATACAAATGTATAGTGCAGAATTGTCTGTAAAAAAGATGAGGAACAAATATCCATAAAATAAGAGAAGCTATAAGGTCTAGAATTACTGTAGGTCCATGATGTACATACATGTTACAAAACTTGTGTAGTTTCTGTGATGTTTGTGAATGTTTTTTAGCCTGGATTTCAGTTCACTATCATTGTTTTAAGCTTCTGGAGCCGCATTTGATGGAAGGGGAAACAGCCTGGGTAGACTAGAGTAGGTTGAGTGGCAACCAATCTGATAGGCTGAGACACCTGTCCTTTAAGAAAACATATCCGTAAAACACCAGAGTCAGCTACGGGTCAAGTATTTTTACACGCACAAGGAATTTGACTTGACTTGTTGTCAGTAGTCCTTAATACACCACACACACACACACACACACACACACAGAGCTGAAAACCAATGTACAGGGAGATACAAATATAGACAGCTTAACACAGATAAGCAACCATAAACATATACAGTAGCTATTAAGTTCAGGTACCTAGGTATGAAAATAATGTTATACGACAAGCATACAGTTGCTACAGTATATACAGGCCAGATTGGTACTGTATCGGTACAGGATTGTGGTCTGGTACTGTGCTGTACAAACAGTGCAGAGTGTATGGCAGTGAGAAGAATGTTGAAATAAACAAGTAGGTGTTTGTGTTTGTACCAGCTTCTCAATTGTTAGGATTTGATGCATTTCTTTGTCTTATGTGATAGTAAACTCAATATCTTTGGGTTCTGGGCTGTTCTGGCTGAAGATGTGACCTTGTGCTTTAGGAAACCATGACGGACATGTTTTATTTGACATTTTATAGACCAAATGATAATTTGATCAATTAAAAAAATAATTAGTTTCAGCCCTAGAGTGAAATTTACCATTGTGGCCCTAACTTGTGTGGAAGAAAAAAAACAATTACTGCATTTCAACTGAAAAGATTAAGTTTTTAAAATGGGATTCAATGCAGTCAGAGATCATTTGTCAGTCAGAGTCAGCATCTAGAGGACATCAGTGTTACTGCAACTTACGTCATTTAGCTTTCAACCACTGTGGTGGTTCCTGTACTACATATGGATGTTTTGGTATATGTTTCCTAGAGCGTCATGAAGTTCATGTTTACTTTTTAACTGCATGGGTGATATGCCCTGACCTGTATTATAGGTCCATATATCGGAATTAATGTTGTTTTTTTAAACTTTAGAAGTTAATATGACATTTTAACAGCAACAAAATTCCCATTAAGGAAAAAGAAAAAAGCGCTTTGTCATTATTCTGTTTCTCTTACCCAGCAGGATGCGTATCTCTCTGCGACTTTATGGCTCTCTTTTTGCAGAGCTATTCTTTGTCTCAGCGCCCCCCTCTCTTAATTTCCGCCTGTCTGCATATGTTTTGGAGGCCATTAATCGTCCCCTGCACAACATGCACTCCAGCAGATAATTACGGTCATTAAACCAATTAGGGAGCACATGGTGGGGAGGTTTCAGCCATACCCAGAGGCCTCCCACCCCTGTTCTTCTCTTACCAGGACGGCCAAGGTGGTCCGCTGAAACCCTGGCAAAGCCTTGAATAAAGAAGGGAGTGAAGTACTTCAGCCCAGCTCCGGATTAATGCAATTTCCTGTTGGTGTAGCCTTGAGAGACCTTGCCAACTTCGCTGCAGGCCAAGTAACCAGAACCATTAGCCAGCAAAAGTCCTTCCCATTTTCACATACCCTTTTTTTGCAGGACAAAGCAGCCATTCAGCTTTGTGTCATCAAAATATGTTTTCCTCAAAGCTAAGAGGGCTATTTTGGTGCTTCTGTGGCGAAACACAGAAAATGGGAAAAAGAGATCAGAAGTGGCAGGAAAGGGAGGGAAGAGTGGTCAATCTGCAGACAGTGGTTTTCAACATGCTCAGTCTATCATGTGATTCTAGAGCTAATATTATGGTTTCATTGTGCCTGACACAGAGGGAGTTCTGGCAGAGCAAGGCCCTAACACACAATACACACAACTGGGATTACTTAGTTATTGAGACAAATGGAATTGGGACTTCCAGTCACCGTCCACATGTGCAGGCAAGCCACAGAAAGTCCCTCACACTAACTCAGAAAGTCTCATATGGTTAGTCATGTTGGACAGCAAACTGTCCTCCGTTGTTTGGGGGAGGTGTTTCCCAGCATTCTTCATGTTGTGCTTGGCCTGTCTGTCTCTGAACTCCGCAAAGAAAAGCAAAAGTGAAACCCAGCAAGGAACAAGGAGCTCCATACAGGTTTTCTCTGCTTACTCGTGAATGACATGTAGAAGTGAAATGTAGATCTTGTAATGAATCCAGAATACATCAACAAAGAAAAAACATATCAAATCCTGCTGGTAGAAGATAAGATCGTGACAAGCACATTATGGTCCAAACAGGGCTCCAGCTAACCCTTTTAACCACATGTTAATGATGTGAGCTTTATTTACCGGCACTGGGACATCAGAAGTTAGAAAATGTGGATCAAAGAAAGTGAACAAGGAATGAACACATGAGGAAATGAGGAATTGAGGAACTGATGTAAAAAGGACTTGAATTTGAAAGACGGAATTTGAGGTTTTAGCCGCAGACGCTGCACAGAGGTACTGAGTACATGGATAAACTGTTTTCCATCCATTTGCTGCCATTTTTTTATGCTAAGCTAGGCTAATTGCCCCTCTACTCCCTACTCTACTGCTGCTTTGTACTTAATGCACAGACATGAGAGTGGTATTGATGTTCTCATCTGACTCTTGGAAAGAAAGCCAATAAGTGCATTTCCCAAAAAGTTTAACAATTTCTGTGAAAAAGCTTTGCATTTGTGTGCTTTTTCTTGTGTTTAAGCATTGATACTTTCCATTTGGGTAGCACATTTAAATTTACCTAGAAAATATCAAGATAAATGTACTAGGTTGTTCTGTTGTTGTAACAGAAATGGACCGTATAAGGAACACAATTTAAATAGCTCCAACAGCTTAAATAGCATAAACTGGAAACTAAAATAACTGCTACATACCATTTATCCTCATAAAGTAGTAGTAACAAGTAACTAATCTAAACGTTTCATCAATGAATCAACAGCCAATTGATTCATTGTGCAACATCTCTTTTTACAAAATGACTTTATTCTCAGTATTATATAGAATAGAAAACAATATATTTCCTATATCAGTCAAACAGCACATGAACATGAACAAATCTGCTTTTCTTTATAGACTGACCGTCTTTTTAGATCAATATATACAACATATCTCTCAGTGCCAAATTTATATTTTATTATCCCAAATGTATACACAGTTTTGGTTTTAGTCCATATATCATCAGCCCATTGCTCTTTATTCTGAGCAAACACAACCATAAATGTTGAGCTTTACTCCATACCCATAGTTAAAGAACAATGTGCACACATCTCTCTTGACCAAGAGCCAATCATGTGTTTATCCCATATAAATATTTTTCTTGTCAGCCTGATTTCTTCCATATCAAGTAACAAATTCCATAATATATCTTCCAGCAATCCTCAAATATATGAGAAGCTTGATTTTCTTTAGACCTGACTTGAATTTTAAGATCAGAATTTGACAATTTGAATTTGAGCAACTTGAATATAAGAACATTAGATACATTCTGCTTTCAGTTAACATTAAATGTATTGTAAGATTTAAACTATTGTTTTTTGTCATACCGAGGTGGCCATTTTGGATATAAACAACAGTAGCAGCAATACAAAAGCTCGAAACTCTCTGATCTCAGCTTCCCATTTTATGTCCAAGACTTATGCCATTTGCCAAACAAGCCTTCATCTTAGCCTCATCAGGACTGATTTAGTTGTTGCATGTGATCCTACAACCTCAAGTATAGCTATTGCAGCCTAACCATATTGAGTTGTCATATAAAACTTTTTATACAGCTCCAAATGTGAAATGTGGAGCTGTGTGAATGTGAAGCAGGGCGGGTCTATAAAAAGCATGGTGGTCTGTCAGCTCGGCCTTGTGAACGGCTTAAAATACACCTACAAGGTTTTTTTTTGCCATCATATTTGACTTATATCAGAGTGGGAAATTCCCACATTGACACGTACGACAAAATGAAATTTCCACAGAAACTGGATCATTCGCAATTAGAGAATCAAAGTAATCAAAATTATATTTCATCATAACTTGACAGTATAAACTGAAAACTGTTTCATGTATGATATGCGCATAAATGGCAGAATTTGAGAAACATCCAGTATTGAAAGGCATCCAACTCCCTCTTTGCCTCAAGGGACCACAGAAATGAGTGTTGCTGAATGTCTGTGGCTTCCCAGTGAAGAGCATTGCTGTATCTGTGTGTAAGTGGGCAGTAAACATTCCTTCTGCTCCCTTTGCTCTCTTCAACTACTGGGCAAAAACCCACATTCGCATCTAATGATTCAAGATCCATTTTGTCTGATGGAAGATCTAAACAAACTAGAGCTTCAGCCACACATAAGGGTAATAAGAAAGCCAGTTTTATAGGCAGTAGATCTTAAGAGCTGCACGCCGGGACGCACATCAGCACAACAGCTGTGCTTTCTGCAACACGCATGCAATTATGCAAGGTGAGAGGCGGAAACTTACCATGAGGGAAGACTTTCTACTGCTGGATTGAATTATTGATGGCACACTTTTCTTCTGCACCCTCCTGCTTTGTGCCTTGTTTGGTTTAACAATACCTTTACAAGGATCATTGCTCAGGGCATTGCTTCCCAAGATATACTGCATAAGATGTAATAATACAACTGCTGCACTTTTGCCTTTTCACCACAAGAGGTCAGACTGCTCCTAACCAGCCCTCCACTCTGCCGTGATGAGGCGTACATCTCTATATTTGGGGTTCAGGGAGCTACAGTAAAAGAGTCTTTGACAAGCTAAGCTTTTCTATACGTTTCTTAACCCTCGTGTTGTCTTCCCGTCCACCATTAACTTGTTATCCTTCCGGGTCAAAATTGAAGATTACATTTTCCTTTTCTATGTCATTTTTTTCAAAGCTTTTTCATTCATGGTCAATAAACCCAATTTATGACATTATACCTCATTTTTGACTTAAAAAAAAGAAATGATGAATAATTTTTGACTAAAAGTTAAGATCACATGATATCTCAAAGTTTAGTCAGGATACAGTTTTGAAAACATTTAAAACGTTTTTTTTTCAAATGCTATAAAATTGAATAAAACACCTAAAATTGAATAAAAGTAATCATTAATTTAACCTGTGAAGAACTTGTATGTACATCCATGCATCCATGTTAATTTTAGGCAATTTGGTTGACAGAAACCCATATTTGTGATGTAAAAAAACACAACACAAGGACAACACAAGGGTCAAGGGTTTTTAGGGTCTTCCAGCAGTCACAGGGTGTTCCAGTGGTCCTTAAAGAGGGTCACTTGAGGGTTTTCCAGGTTCAAAAAGTCCCAAGGTCCTTGAAGTTTTAGATTTTTGTCTGTTTTCCAAGGTTCCCTCAGTGGGGATCAAGGGATCTAGGGGACCCCTGTTTGTTTTACATTATATTATATGTCACTTAGCTGATGCTTTTATCCAAAGCGACTTACAATTATATAATTATATATCAGAGGTTGCACACTTCTGGAGCAACTATGGGTTAAGTGTCTTGCTCAGGGACACATTGGTTGTTGTATAGCAGTGTGAATCGAACCCGGATCTCCCAAAGGAATGTGTCACATTCACTGCACCACCACCACCCACATGGAGGGTCCCTTGGGTTTCATCAGTGTGTTTTAGGGTTCCTTGGGGAGATTTCAGGAATTCACGAGTTTAAATAGTACTTGATGAACTTTGGGTTTTTTTAAGGGTTTTCAGTTGTTTTTTTTATAAGGGGTCTCAGGGGTCCATGGGTTTCTTGAGGGAGTTCCATGATTTCCTAATGGTATTTTAAGGTTCATTGAGGCCTTTTTTAGGAGTTCTTGAACAATTGCTTCCATTTCAAAATGTTATCAGCATGCCCTCCAGGGAAACCTTAAAAAACAACCTCCAGAAACCCATGGACCCCTGGAATTCCCTGAAATCCCATGGAAATACATTTCAGCGGTCCTTATTCTAGGCTAATACAATTTGAAGCTCAGGCATATCAGTGAACAAAATCCCCCCATGCAGGTTTCCTTGTGACAAAACTTAAAAAATTAAAGGAATATGTATGATCTGTATTGTCATAGAAATAATATTTATATGATTGTTGTTCTTCTGTTTTTCTTCTGATCAGTTTGAAAATAGTTGCGAGTACCTCATTTAAGGCTTGCTGCACATTTATCGCTAAAGTTTTGTTATTTAATTTTCAAACCTCTGATTGTTGACTCCCCTAACTCCCATCCATTTTGTGGATATAGTGAGAAGTTCTGACATTACTGTAAGAGTAAGCCTATATTCATATATCCCAAGGGCAAAGAAAAGGAAAAGAGGTTATTTTAAAGGGAAAATAAACTTGTATCAACACACAGCTCTTTCTTATTGAGATCTCTATCTTATTGAGATTTCTTTGAATGCTGATGTCGTTTTGCTAACGTTATCAGCACCATCCTTCCCTGCCCATCAAATAATGTTTCTTTGCCTCCTTTTTTCTGGCTAATTCATTTTAGAATAGCTTCTAAAACATGGAATGGCTTGGTTGACATGGCAACAGGTTTTTCCCCATGAAGGAGGCAGGGGCACTGTTGCGGCGGGTGATGTCAGCAAAGCCCTGGTTAGAGTATATCAGCAGTCACACAGGACTGTGTGTGATTGTTTCATGGTGTGTGTGTGTGTGTGTGTGTGTGTGTGTGTGTGTGTGTGTGTGTGTGTGTGTGTGTGTGTGTGTGTGTGTGGTACCCGACGGGCCGGGCCGGGTTCGGACAGATATTTAGAAATTATGGTCGGGTTCGGGCCAGGCTCGGTCACATCAGTGTGATTTGTTGAAAAATGGTGCTGTGGCTCCTTTAAGAGAGCTCATGTGTCTGTGTGTGTATGTGTCTATGTGGAAGCTGGTCAGAAGAGAGATATAGAAAGAGGAGCAGACGTGTAAATGCGACCGGAGCAGAGTTATTCATGTTATAATGGCGGCCTTGGAGGTACCGAGTCTCCCCTGGTTTTCTGATCACGGTCGGAAACGAAGCAAGCAGTGAAGGTTAACACATTGAACATTTTAACAGCTTATTAACGTGCGCTTGTGCGCTGATGCGCTCATCTGTTGACATTTCTGAATGCCTTCCTACAGTTGTTTAATAAAAGCTTTCCACACAAACAAACGTACATGTGTCATTAGTATGAGAAAAAAAATGAGATTACAACGGTGTCGGGCTCGGGTCGGGCTCGGACATAAATCTCTTGATGCCTGTCGGGCTCGGCCGGGCTCGGTCACGGTTCCGTCGGACGCGGGCCAGGTTCGGACAGAAAAATTCGGCCCGATCCAGACTCTAGTATGTGTGTGCATGTGTGTGTGTGTGTGTGTGTGTGTGTGTGTGTGTGTGTGTGTGTGTGTGTGTGTGTGTGTGTGTGTGTGTCTTACTAGATCTTAGTGCTGCATTCAACATTATTGACCATACCATCCTCTTACAGAGGCTGGAATACTTAGTTGGCATTAAAGGAATCGCACTAAGCTGGTTTAAGTCCTATTTATCTGATCAATCTCAATTTGTTAATATTAACGGAGATTCCTCCAGGCACGCCAAAGTTAGCCATGGCGTTCCACAAGGCTTAGTGCTTGGACCAATTCTATTCACCTTATATATGCTTCCTCTAGGCAATATTATTAGGAAACACTCAGTTAACTTTCATTGTTACGCGGATGACACCCAATTATACCTATCAATTAAGCCAGATGAAATGAAACAGTTAGCCAAACTTCAAGCATGCATCAAAGATATAAAATGATGGATGTGCTACAATTTTCTGATGTTAAACTCAGACAAAACTGAAGCTATTGAAGCTATTGTGCTGGGCCCTAAACACCTCTGAACCTCATTATCCAAAGATATAGGTTCCTCTCCTGTGGAACCAGCTCCCAGTCTGGGTTCGGGAAGCAGACACCGTCACCACCTTTAAGAGTAAACTTAAAACTCTCCTCTTCGATAAAGCTTGTAGTTAGGGAGTAAGGAAATGCAGCGTCCGCCTAACCCGGCCCACCTGCTCTTCTCATAGTCATCTGATTCATTCACCATATAATCAATAATATAATAAAAAAGCTTCTCTCTCCTCTCTCTTTCCATTTGTGTGCATCCATATCCCAGAAATGCTTGATACTAACCTAGCTCTGGGGAGCCTTTTCCCCGGAGTCCTTATGTTTTTTTCTTGCCCAGCATGTTTCCTTGGATTAGGGTGGCACCAAGATCATGGTTGCAGCTGTCGTTGTGGTCCTGCTGCACTCCCTGCTATGCTCTGCGGTGCCCTGCAGTGTCCTGCTGCATCCTGCTGCACCCTGCTGCATCCTGCTACGTCCAGCTATGCTCTGCCATGCTATATCCTGCAGTGCCCTGCTATGCCATGAACTACTCGACTACTATTTCTGGTCATTGTTCCATTATCTTTATTGTGACTGTTATTGCCACTGTTCATCACACCCCCAACCAGCATCGTCAGACACCACCTACCAAGAGCCTGGGTCTGGCCGAGGTTTCTTTCTAAAAGGGAGTTTTTCCTCGCCACTGTCACACTGAATGCTTGCTCTTGGGGGAATTACTGGAATTGTTGGGTCTTTGTAAATTAGAGAGTGTGGTCTAGACCTACTCTATCTGTAAAGTGTCTTGAGATAACTCTTGTTATGATTTGTTACTATAAATAGAATTGAATTGAATTGTGTTTGCGTGTGTATAAAGGTGTGGGGTGTTATCGAGTCTATTTGTTGACTTTTATTCAGTGAATACTAGAAATTCAAGATTCAGCTCACAGTTTATGGAGCAGAAACATAATAATAAATTATAATATTCAATCAACATTTATTTATATAGCACTTGATTAATTGATTGATATTATAATCTCGACTAAAATCTATTTGATAAGCAAAATACATTTAAAAAACAAATCACATAATGATCAGATTTTGCTTGTTCATATAATTCATACAGGAAAGCCCATTCTGACATATGAAAACATCTTCTAAAACCTGAAATATATATAAATATTAGGGCTGTCAAACGATTAAAAAATTTTAATCGCGATTAATCGCTGAATGTCTATAGTTAATCGCATATTTTATCACATGATTAAAATTCTATTATTTTGCATTTCAGAACAGTTTTTAAGTACATATTAACAATGGAAAGCAATTGTTACCAGTGTATCTTGATTGGGAATCAAATGAATGCAAAGAAAGTGACTTTATGAACTTGATTTTCAGATTTATAATTATTTATTTACTGTAAACAAAAGAAAAATGTGTGAATCTGTCATTATTGCACAATTCCTCCAAGTACCTAACTAAAAAACTAAAAATCCCTATCCTTACTAGAGTCAATATAGTGTTTAGTAACTCCTAAATAATGTTGATTACTCACTGACGTCCAATGATCACCGGTTAATGAGACAGCGTTTGCAGCACCTTGCAGCAGTTCCAGTGTGGCTGCTTTCTCCCTGTTCTATGTGTATGGTGAAACTGCTGTCTCCCTCGACGCCAATGAGACAGGTCAACCATAGTACGTCTTTAAGACCCGAGTCCTCTACGATGCTGACAGGTCTGCAGTTAGTTGCCACCCGTTTAGCCCGCTAGCAGGTAGCATCACGTTAACTGTACTACTATGCTTAGCTCCGTAGGTGGTAGCTCAAGCTTGACGTGCTTCGGTGATATTTTAATTCGGCTTTACACAACGTGCATATGGCTTTCGACTTGTCTACGAGCCGTCCGGGAGTTTTGGAAAATAAAAAGCTCCATTCAGAGTTATTGCTGCTGTGTTTCTCCATCATGCCTGCAGCCTGCAGTAGAAGGATGTGTTACGAGGAAGTGACAGCTTGATGATAAGTAACGGTGCTGCAAAGGGTCAAAATAGTAGCCTGTTAGGCACAACGCTAAGCCCAGTGAAGTGTAAAATAAATCAATAAATGCCGGCATGAGATTAATGCGATTAGATTTTTTTTATTGCATCGACCCTTAATCGCATCGTGATTAACGCGTTAACGCTGACAGCCCTAATATATATATATACATTTTTTTAAAAGTTAGTTTTTTCATTATTCATTCATTCATTTTTAATTAATCATTGATTTTGAGAAAAACATTTCAATATTTTTTCATGTCAGGTTTCAAAAGACTGTATTGTTTTGCCAACAGTATTAGAACATTTTAAACTGAGTTATTATAACTGAGAAACAAGACCACACTCCTCTCTCCCTCTAATTCAAATCATCTGCGCCTCTCTAATTGACCGACCTGTGAGTCAAATATACAATCACCTGTCAGGACCTATGTATGTGTGTGTCTAACCCTCTCTCACTCCCAAACCCTTTTTGTCTCCTGTCTAGTAGGGCACCACAACAGCTCAGCAGTTAACACCATCCCCTTATAACAAGAAGATACTGGACTTAAACCCTTTTCATCCCTCCCCTCAACCCTAATCATCCCACCGTACATCCTTCCAAATTAAACTACTTTTATACTGAACAATGGTGTGGTTTTGTTAGTGAAACCCTACAAAGCCCTATAAAGATAGGTGATACTGCCCAGTAATACACTGTACATTGGTAGCAACAAGTAGACATTATTGTCTACTGTAAAGCAAGGTTAGAATAGAATACAATTAAAATATCCAAGATATAGCTCCGTCATCAAGCCCTACATTCAAATTGAGATACAGTAGGATGGAGAGGAATAATAAAGTGGGAGGAGAATAGAAGAAAAAATAGAGGGGAGGAGATTCGAAATCGTCAGCAAACAGGCATTCATGCTTTCTCCCCAATTTTCTCTCTCTCTCTCTCTCTCTCTCTCTCTCTCTCTCTCTGTCCCCCCTCCCCACACTTTGTCTGTGGCGCTCTCTCACCTCTCTCCTCGTATACAGAGAAGTCAGACATCAGCCTGCATTTCATCTGGCATCCTCTTTTACTTTCCCCCTGCCTCAGCTCCTCACTTATCTCTGCTCCTCTGCTGACTGATACCTCTTTTTTCCCTTCCTCTTTCCTTTTCTTCCTCCCTTTCACCCACACCTCAACCTCAAGCCACCATGGTGAATAGATAACCGCCACCAAGCCATCCTGACACCATGGGTGCCTGCCTCTGCAAAGGTCACAAAGGTCAGTCCACCTGTTTGTGTCCAGGTCTGTGTGTGTGTGTGTGTGTGTGTGTGTGTGTGTGTGTGTGTGTGTGTGTGTGTGTGTGTGTGTCAGGAAGTGTTGACAGCAGCCAACAAACACTTGAGGGCTGTTGTAGAAAGTTACATCAAGCTTTTGAGGGATAGCTCTGCATGTGAGAATCTAGAAAATAACAGTAAATGAAAGTAACGGGATCGTTGAGGTGTCGACAACCACCTTTTTAGCCTAGCAGAAGTCTCTGCATGTGAATCCATCATAGGAAGGATGAAACTGATGCAGAGGACACATTCTGCATTCTGAAAGCATTCATTTGAAAAACTAGTTTTCATCTGCTATTTCCAAGCTTCACTGGATCTTGAGTGACTCCATGGAGATTGCTTTAGAAATGAGACTTGGGGTGCAGGAGGTTGATGATAGGGATTGTGAGGATCAGCAAACAGTAACTGTGGCTTTAGGACATAACAGCTCCATCCGAAGCTCGTCATCTGTGACTTGAGTTGCAATTTTCTCTCTCATATTTTCTCCCTGTCCCTGTCCCTGCTTGGATTATTTCCAAGCAGGGACAGAGAGAAAGTATGTGGTGTTTGTTGTCTGGATAAAATAATGATGCCTCATCTGGCAGAAGGACCTTTTTTAGGACGAACAAAAGCACTTATTTGTTGTAGCAATAGATCTAATAAAAAAAAGGTGATTTCGGTGTACCAGCTTTCTGTGATACCTCCAGAACAATCTACATGTTATTTTGTTAGTATATGACATTTAACACCATGTCACACACTCACACATTTGCAGCCTGAATCTGTGATGCAGTGTGACAATATTTTGTGAGACAGTCTGCTTTTGTTCAGGAAGGGTCCCTTTTAACAACGTGGAGGGTGATGAGAGCAGCGCTTTCAATCTGGGAAGAAAGAGGGAAGGCAGCTGTGAGGCTACAGACAGACGGCTAAGACAACAACAGGAGTGTGTATCCGTGTTCAAGTCTGTGTGTGTGTGTGTGTGCGTGCGTGCGTGCGTGCGTGCGTGCGTGCGTGCGTATGTGTGCGTGCGTGCGTGCGTGCGTGCATGTGTGCGTGTGTGTGTGATGTAAGTCAGGGTGGGATTTAACCCCACAAAGACAGTGGATTGGTTCTGGGGTCTTGATGGGTTTCTTGACCTGCTAATAGCACTTCATGAGGCCAGAGACCAGATACAGCCCTGTGCACCAGTGTGTGTGTGTGTGTGTGTGTGTGTGTGTGTGTGTGTGTGTGTGTGTGTGTGTGTGTGTGTGTGTGTGTGTGTGTGTGTGTTCTGGCGATCGTGACTTAAGTAAATGGAAGGGGATCACTCCCCTCCTGTTGCTGTCGTGTTTCCATAGTGACAGCCAATTGTCTTGATAACACCTCCCAGGGGAAACCCCAGGCATGTGTTTGTATTCCTGCTGCAAATATGTGTGTGTGTGTGTGTGTGTGTGTGTGTGTGTGTGTGTGTGTGTGTGTGTGTGTGTGTGTGTGTGTGTGTGTGTCCACTGACATTTTAATGATGTTAATTCTCCATCGCTATGTACTCTGCTTAATTTCCTCTCATCATTCATATGATCCTCATCACCAGCAATTTTAAACAGTGTGTGTCGGTGACAAGATAAGTATGCAGAGGGGCTCCAGTTAAATGACTGGATGAGAATTCAACACTCGCTCTCTCTCTCTCTCTCTCTCTCTCTGTCTCTCATCCATTTAGAGCCTCACTTGACCCCTGGCCGATGCGCATCAATGAATACAAACACACACACAAACACACACACATAGAGCATGAATCCAACACCAGTATTTGTGTGTGTGATTCCCGACAGAGCCCCACCATCCCATGACAGTAGCGCAGGACCAGATTGAGGAGGGTCAGCCATCCTCTGTCAAGGTGAGTAAAAGCAGTGTTGGCCTTATAATCAGCCTTTTCTTGTGTCTACCTCTCATATGTAAGCAACAAGTATTGGCTTTTACGTTGTGGGTTCAATAAACAGTTTGCACAGAAACTATTTTCTAGCAAGAAAAAAAGTCCCTATAAAAACTGTTGATGCTGTGTTCTGTGAATTATCCAGAGGCTATTGAGGTAAGAGAATAAATCTCAGAGACAGATATCTTAAACTCTGGGCAAATTATCAGCATTTCTATTACCATTAGCGATAGGCAATAAAAGACATGTTTTTCTATGATTCGGGTGAGCCGACCCTTTAAATGTTTACCAGCACAGTTGTGCTGATTGAATAAGAGTGAAATAAGCAGAATCTTTAATGTTTACACCTGCTTGCTTCAAAATTATCTGTAATTCTTTTAATACATAGAGCCCGGTTCAGATTTATCTTGTAATTTAGCTAATTATTTGCCTATATGTTTATTGCACAGTAAGATAGCTGTTTGGCTGCATTTTATGATTAATATCTCTTTCATTCATAACATGTTAAGTCTGTTTGTCAGCCAGGCTCCATGCAGGCTTCTGGAGTGAAATTACATGATTCATCAGCTAGCTTTCTCTACATTTGTGTTTTAAATATGAACATGCTATTTAAATGTTCACCAGCATTTTACAAATTCTTAAACATTAAAAAAGCATTAAGTCTTGGTATTTTAGGTATAATCTGTGTATTCACAAAAAAGAGTTATTGTTTTGTATTTAACAGGTTGATTTAGCTAACTGTAGCTAGTGTTGCTAGCTAGCTGGACAGATATAGAGGTCAGACGTCACGTTCTGGGTGGTAACCTGGATGCGCGGCCATATTGGAGGCACTCGGTGTAAACAACTGAATGGAGTAATGGAGTATTGTGCACTTTGGATACTTTAATACTTTATGTCTAAACAACAGAAAAGCTCATCAAAACGCGTCCAAGATGCAAAGGCATGGAAGGACTTGGACCACAAAAAAAGGCACGATATTTTGAGAAATTACAGTTTACTGGCGGTGCAGATCCCTACAAGTTGGCTCCTTCTTCTTGGATCCATGGCGACCCGGTGATTCTTCCTTCAGTTGCGTATCCCGATATAGTCAACTACCTGGTTTTCTCGCGGAGCCCATACACAGCGGAAGACCTTAAATCCTACAAAAGTTTGGAGGCTTATAACCAGATGGTGTGTGGATGGGTGAGGGAGACGCAGTACCAAGTCATTAACGACTGTTGTGTTGTGAAGGCCAAAGTAAGTAATGCAATAACGTCTTTAATCAACCTAACCTTAACTGTATGATATCATTGTGATACTCAAGATGTAGCCAAGTGACTCTCAATAGTTGTTTTTTTCAATTCAAAGACCGAACAAGACAGAGTTTTCCCTCGTAGATCCTGGTTGAGCTTTGCCAACAACAAGCGCCTCCTTTCCTCTGATAACTTCTGACATTCCTCTCCCTGGTTTTTAATAACTTTTGGAAGACGATAATATTCTAAATGTTTTTTTTAATTAGTTAATTAACCATTTTCCTTAACGCCGTTCGGGATCTACTTCAGTGCCTGTGCTTTGTTGTGATGCGGAGTACCTCCAACATCGGGTCTGATAACGCGCCGTGAAAACCCTCTATTGGCAGAAGACACTTAAAGGTGTAGTAGGTAAGCCTTATAAAACTAACTTTCTGTCGTATTTGCATAGACTGTATAATATTAAAGGACAAAGCATCCGGTTCGGCAAAGTGCTGCAAATGCGGCAGTGCCTTAAACCTGCATTCTATCTGAATTCCAGCAGGGGGCAACACATGCAGTTGCAAAAGGTGGTCGGTTTCTGTAGAAGTCTATGAGAAAGTGACCCACTTCTCACTTGATTTATTACCTCAGTAAACATTTTCATAATGAGTTTATGGTCTCAATTGCTAGTTTTAAGTCTTCTGCAACACAGAATGATGTTCATTTTTTGAATTATGGTCTTGTTGATTTTAAAATTGGCGATAAAGCAGGGGGTGTTTTAGGGCGTGGCTATGATGTGATTGCCAGTGAAAGTGTGTAACGTAACATAGAGTGTAAGCAGCTCCTCCCTCACTCCTCCCTCGTCTAAAATCTTCACATCTGCAACAAGGATGGCTGCGCCTGTAACGGCAAACTCGATGACTCATAGCAGATTTCCACAAACCAATGGGTGACGTCACACATGCTCTGTCCATTAATATTATACAGTCTATGCATATTTGCTGAAACTGTTTGAGTATAACTTCATGAAGCAGGTAATTAGGTAGTGTGATTTGCAAAAATCCACACCTCCCTGTTCAGATGCACCAATCAGGGCCCCCCCTGGGGTGTCTAACTGCGTGTCAATCACTGCTCATGCACACACATTCATTCTCCCTTGTGGAGGGAGGGGCTTAGGAGACCGTTTTGGGCTTTAGCGGAAAGGGGGCAATTTTTTGGCTAAGTCCTGGATCTTCGCAATCCTACCTACAGCACCTTTAAAGGATAGTGTAGAATGTAGGGGGATCTATTGGCAAAAATGGTATGCAATTTTCATAACTGTTTTCATTAGTGTATAATAACCCGAAACTAAGAATCGTTGGGTTTTTGTTAGCTTACAATTAGTCTCCATTGCCAGACCTTCCTCCATAGCGCTGCGGAGGAGGGTCTGGCTAGTCCACACAGCATTCCGGGATGGGAGAAAAACGTGCTCTGGTATATTGGCATTTCTTTAAACCAATCACAATCATCTTGGCGGCACTAAACGGTGGACGGAGCCACAGAGCCACTGCAAAATAGCCTCAGAAAGGAACTTGTTTTGGTGGAACATGTACGTTCAAAAGTTGTTTGAGTCGTGCAACAGTCAGATTGGACAGAGTTAGCTAGCTGTCTGGATTTACCCTGCAGAGATATGAGGAGTAGTTAACCACAGTCCTAATAAATCGACAGGAGTTTAAAACGTTGTGGATATAGCTTGGAATGAGCCCTTCAAATCTACATAGGGAGCGGGGTCCTCTTCCACGGAGTTTGCCATGTTTCTACAGGAGTCCAGAACGGACAAACAAAACACTGGCTGGAGAGGACCTTTCAACCTTTAGCATTTTTAGGTTACCTGAAGGCCAGCGTAGGTTTTACTACACGCTTGGAAAGGGAGGGGTGAGCAGAGGGGTATTCAGTTGGTTGCAATCTGCAACCTCTCTGCTAGATGCCACTAAATCTGCTGCTCATTTAAATGTATTACTGCCCCTGAAGAATTAAAAAATGTCAGTTTAGAGTTATTACAGACTTTTACTAAAGTAGGAAATGTTTGTGAATGTAGGATTCTCTTTTGCACCCCTAGTTCAGTTGGGTGAATTACATTTACACTCAGGTCCAATATGTAATATATGTACTGTAATAAATCCAAAAATGACCCTAATGCATCATCAGATATTAAGGAAACATGCTAAGTTGAAATACTATCTTTTCTGACAACAATGTGTGTTTAGCGATTGTTGCCTTAATTCTGAGCCAATAAAGTGTGTTCAGTTAGGTGGAGAGGACGACAAGGTAGTGTTATGTTTAGCGGTTTCTACAGTCTGTGAGTTGTGTACAGAGCTCCGCGTTATTACGGGATTTATGACAATATCAATATAGCCAGCATCTAACGTTAGCTACTCCGCTGTGCTGTGAAGTAATGTCTGGCTATGTGAGACAAGCGTCTAGCAACATTGTTGTGGATGCTGCGGTCTCAACCTGGCAACCTCCGTGAACTTCGAGTCAGGGGAGGAGGGGGCGGGGGAGACGACGCTCTCCAGTATTTTGAATTTGCACTGCAGTAACTATTTTAAACACTAGCTGTCAGTAATACATATTGCACCTTTAAATAAGAATTGTAAAACAATTATGAAAAAATAATAAGTTGTTTTGGTTTCTCAGAATGAAGGACCAAGAAATTCAAAAGAATCCTAGGGTTTGCAGTGACCGCACATCTGGCAACAAAGCAGAATGCTTTTGATGTGAAAAACAGAAACAGCTTTTATTTGCCCAAGAGAATGCTTGGTTTTCCCACTTTACACATTTTACAGTCAAGTGACTTTTATGCAGAATTGTATCATCTAGTCTGAGGTGGAACCATGCACTAATGTGTAAGCATGTCACTGTAAACCCAGATTTAGTTGGAATTAAACTTCCTAGTGGTCACTACTTATTCTTTCATGTTTTGTTAAAAACCATATTCATTACTAAATCACATTAGTTGTTTGTAATAATCAGCCTAAGTATGCAGTGCACAGATCATATTAAAGCTGCTCTAAGCGATGTTGGGTGACGTAACTTCTTGTCGTTGTCTAGGACAGCTCTCCTCTAGCTAACTTCCTTCTTTACGCTTCTCTCTCCTCCACTCCCCACACCTCCCTTCATGTGCACGTGCACTCCACTCCCCACACCTCCCTTCATGTGCACATGCACTAACCCCCCAACCCCCACCCACAAATCCTTCTTGTCGGCTGGAACACGTTTGTTATGTTTCGTGGTGCAGGTTGGCGCAGTTTGTTTTTGTTGCCGTTTGTGGAGCCTGGGCTGTCTACAGAGACCACTTTTTTTTTACAGTGTGTTCAGGGGACAGGCAGCTAGCGGATAGTGAGGAGATGTTTGCTGTAAAAAAATGTTTTAGCCTAAAAAACGTGTGACATTGCTTAGAGCACCTTTAAGCAGAGGTAACTGAGGATGTTAAGTTTCTGTACGGGAGGGGTGGGGTCATTTGAACTGTTCTGAGCTGAACCGATGCAAAGGCTCATGGGGGGGAAAAAATATGTTCTGAATGGTTTCTGTCCTAGTTAAAGTGTGTTTTAATAATGCTCTGTAATGTTTTGGTTGTGCATTTATGTTATCTGAGTTTTAGTTGTGTATGGTTGATTTAGTGTTCATGTTTATTTACATTTATTATTGCACCATAACCGAGACCTAGGTGGGGACTGATAGGGTCTGTACAGTGAGAAACTGTTCAGTGACATGTACATAGTTGGAAATCAGCAACCCTGACTCCTGAGTGAGACTTGTTGAGCAAGACAATACTTTTCTGTTTATTGGCAACAAATGTTTTGTTAAAGCTACATTGTGTAAGAATTTCTCCCATCTAGCAGTGAAATTGTATATGACAACAAACTGAATATTACTTTCTAGCCCGTCCCATTCCGTTTCAACTGCTATGGTGGCCGAACCCAAAATTAGCTCTTAGTATCTCCATCGTTTACACGCAGCTGTTCTAACTCCAATATTAACTTTGATCTTGTTGCTTTGCCTGTCGTGTTGTCGTTTTAATTCTCTTTTTCCCTCCCGGCTGGCATTCATCACGGTGCCACTGAGTCTAAAAGTGCGAAAGGCGGAGCTATGTCCCTCTTTGGCTAAGGTATTTTAAAGATGGAGGCACTACATGGCGGCCGTCATTCAAGCGACTCGCCTGTATGTATTCTGTATGATTCTAAATGGCTTACGAGAATACTTTGATTAGATGGTGGAAGTAATTACATATGAATGAGCGCATATTTGTGAAAGAACAAAGGGTTTTTTGCTAAGAATCAACAAAAACAATGACACAATGTAGGTTTAACTTTAGTCTTAAAATCATACTGACATGAAGGAAAATAAAACAGGATTTATATGAACAAATTATTTGTGTAGTAGTGAAGAACCTAATGTTATATATTTGTTATGTTTCTTTACATGTTGAAAGCTATAGTGCGTAGTTTTTGTCTCCCCCATGAGGAATTGTAAGTAATGACAACAAAACAAAGCATGAACATGATACAAGCCTTCCGTGATCGCGCACGGAGGATTAAAAAAACATGATGGACTCTTCAGAAGAGGTCATTATCTTCATTGGATTTTCTGCGCGCAAAAGTCGCCGGACGACACCAGTTTCTGAACATAGCCGTACTGAGAAATACTGAGAGAGTTGTGTGGCGCCGATAGTCTTAATTAGCTTTGTATCAACTCATTTGGCAATGGCTTGAATATAATGGAGGTTGATTAATATAAAAAAGTTACGCACTAAAGCTTTAACTTAACACGCTTATTTTAGACAACATGACTGCAGAAAAAAATTATTTATGTTTACTAATGATTTTTAGTAATGACTTGATTTAGTAATAGACAAAACTTGATTTGTCTACTGCATCAACTTACTGCTCTGTGTGAATACAACTTGAGCTGTTAAGTTTCACCTTGTGTAAAAACAAATTTTGCAAAAAAATTGCAAATTTCTAGTAAAGCCAACTAATTCGGGATAACAGTGTACTTACTCATAATCCAATTTTGCTTGAAACATAGGCATTCAACATTAATTTTAGATCAAGAATACTAAACCAAGCGAGATGTAAGTGCAGTTTCTCTTTCCATATTAATTACAGCTTTTTTTCAGAGATTTTTTGCATCTTTCCATCACATCTTTTATTGATTATGTGTATATTAATCTGTAGTGTAAAGCAATAAACTAAACTAAACAGCTACTTGAGTTTAAAACACCTTCTTTCGATTGAGTGTGAATACTGCAGGATTTTCACAAACGCCGGCTGTTTTTGTCATAATCACCATTTTTATTGTGTATGTGGGTTGAGTTGTCACACACAGGACATGATTGCCAGAGGAGGATGTATGCAAAGAGCTTATGTGTGCATTTGTGTGTATAGTGTATGTTTTTGTGTATGTAAAAGTCATAACTACTCGGTTGAAAACATCATACAAGATGCTTTAAAGGTTTTTATATTACTATACAAATATCCCTCTTCTTGTGCATCATGTTGTGCAGGATGGCCAGAATCCAACCAACGGCAGTGTGGCAGATAAAACCAGTGGCTATGATATAGGCGAGCTTGCCACTTCCTCTTTGATGGGTGAGACAGACACACACACACACACACACACACACACACACACACACACACACACACACAGACAAGATTGGCAAAAACAGCAAGCTACAGTATTAACCATGGGAGGTTAGTAATGTAATTTCCCTCCTCCTTCGTGCCCTTTCTCTCACACATAAGCATGCTGTAATGCCAATATACCCAGACAGACATGAGTAAACAGTCAGGTACAAGCGCACGCACGAACGCATGCATGCACGCACACACACACTTTCCCCAGTGAAAGCTCTTTTATTAGCCCGACAGTATAATTATGAAGGCTGTGAAAACCTCATAAATACATTAGACAGATGCAGACATTTGACAGTTGAGAGGCTGACACCTGCTTTGGGTGACAGAACCGGTCGAGTAAAAAAAAAAAAAAAGCTTTTTGACATTTGCTCAGACTTAATCACTTGTTAGTCATCATTTGTGCCCAAAGACCATATTTAGTATGCTAGCGTGCAAAGCAGCCTAGGGTGAAATTACTCCGAACCATCACTTTAAGACTTGAGACTTGCTTGTTAAACAAGACATGACATGGGAGAAACAAACTACCAAATTAAACAGGAAACTGAAGCAAAAAACAAAATATCAAAGATCAAAATAAACAGGCAAAGCAAACTATACCTTTTGGAATTATCAGCCCGTTTTTTCACGACCGCAGTCTGCAGATTTGATTTGCTTTATTGTTTTTCCACCACAGTTTTGAAATCAACACTTGTGGCTTGCAAACAAGCAAATTACAGTACTTACCATTAGTACCATTAGTAGCTAATGGATCCACGTTTGTATCTCGTAAATTACCCCACTAATAATGCCCAGAATGATCCCAAACTTCTACAGTAGTACAAATAGTTTCTTTACTTATAAAACGAGGCATTAGAAAGTTTGTAACTACACCAGAAGTATTCAACATCTATTCCCGGAAGAGACTACTGGTAAAGAAGAATCAAGAAGCGAGTGAACAGCAGAAGCAGCTACTGCAGTGTGAGGCAATAGGACAAGATGCCACACAGTTGTATATATCCCGGCTGCGGTTTAAAAGTAATAGATGTTGTGCTCTGTGCGTGATCTTGCGGGATCTCGCGCGATAGCGCGGTAGCAGCCGAAAGGAGTTTCCATCAGGCAAGTGTTATTTAAATATACTTCTGGTGTAGTTACAAACTTTCTAATGCCTCGTTTTATAAGTAAAGAAACTATTTGTACTACTGTAGAAGTTTGGTATCATTCGGGCATTATTAGTGGGGTAATTTACGAGATACAAACGTGGATCCATTAGACGTCGTGATAACGCTGACTCGACCAACGTTATAACAATGGAAAAAAGCTTATGGGGGGTTGTTTGGCACGAGGTCAAGGTGCAAAGCAGCCTAGGGTGAAATTACTCCGAACCATCACTTTAAGACTTGAGACTTGCTTGTGACTTGTCCATGTGTGACTTACTTCCATCTCTGGCAGGAAGTAAAACAAGACATGATCATGGGAGAAACAAACTACCAAATTAAACAGGAAACTGAAGCAAAAAACATACACAAGGATGAAAACAGGGTAAAACGCATAACAGAGAACACAAGAGACAGTAAACAACAAGGAAACGGGAATACATTAACACAATAGAACAGGAAAAACTATAACAGAAAAACCACAACCATGACACAATATACTGGTTAAACCGTGCTTCATGTTTTCAACATAGCTCTTATTATGAAGACAGATCACTTCTAAACAAAGTGTTTATGGTGTTGTCATATATAATGAATCAGATGTCTTGACACATTGATAAAAATAAACAGGCAAAGCAAACTATACCTTTTGGAATTATCAGCCCGTTTTTTCACGACCGCAGTCTGCAGATTTGATTTGCTTTATTGTTTTTCCACCACAGTTTTGAAATCAACACTTGTGGCTTGCAAACAAGCAAATTACAGTACTTACCATTAGTACCTCCATTTTACCCTCTTTAGGATTTGATTAACTGTTGTTTTCTAGAATTAGTCCTGTGTTGTGCATATCTTTGATATTCAACAATAATGTATTGGCAGAAAATTCATGATCCCCAGTGGATGAAGCCTAATGACCTTGGTGATCCCCTGACTTTAACTTTAGTGCCACTAGGTAAAATGTTTCAACAGCTGTTGGATAATTGCCATGAAATGTGATCCCGACATTCATGTCCCCATCAGAATGAATTCTAACCACTTTGGTGATACTTTAACTTTTCATCTAGCACCATCATCAGGTCAAAAAATTTAATTTGTTCACTATTTTGGTTTATGTCCAAATGCCTGCAAAACTATTTCCATCAGCCAGAACACGGTAAACAATACTGTCAGGATTCAGAGAAATGGCGGACCCAAAAATTGCAGAGACGACAGGGCAGTGTTCAGTTCGAGAATTTAATAAATAAAAAGGGATACAACAAATAGAGTCCTGAAGTAAGCAGGCAAAAATAGTTCCAAAAAAAGTTGAGGAAATAAAAGACCAGGCATTAAAATGAACTGTCCCCATATTCAGCTGAACCCCTATTTGGACGTTTGTGATGGACAGAACTCCCTTCAGTTTTGGGCCATGAATAAGCACACCCTCCCCTCTTTGTTCAAGGTGGCTGTAAGAGCGAATAAAACTAGGCAGACACATACATACATACACACACAACACAAACTACACTCTCTCTCTCTCTCTCTCTCTCTCTCTCTCTCTCTCTCTCTCTCTCTCTCTCTCTCTCTCACACACACATGCAGACGTAATTATGTGAATAAAGCTAGGCACACATACACACACCACACACTCTGCACTCTCACACACACGCACATGCACATACACACATTCACTCACCAATATTAATAACTTTTCACTCACTCTGTCTCTCAAACATGCACACATTCACAAGTAATAGATGTTGTGCTCTGTGCGTGATCTTGCGGGATCTCGCGCGATAAGCGCGTAGCAGCCGAAAGAAGTTTCCATCCGGCAAGTGTTATTTAAATATACTTCTGGTGTAGTTACAAACTTTCTAATGCCTCGTTTTATAAGTAAAGAAACTATTTGTACTACTGTAGAAGTTTGGTATCATTCCGGGCATTATTAGTGGGGTAATTTACGAGATACAAACGTGGATCCATTAGCGCTGATAGCGCTGACTCGACCAACGTTATAACAATGGAAAAAAGCTTATGGGGGGTTGTTTGGCACGAGGTCAAGGTGCAAAGCAGCCTAGGGTGAAATTACTCCGAACCATCACTTTAAGACTTGAGACTTGCTTGTGACTTGTCCATGTGTGACTTACTTCCATCTCTGGCAGGAAGTAAAACAAGACATGACATGGGAGAAACAAACTACCAAATTAAACAGGAAACTGAAGCAAAAAACATACATAAGGATGAAAACAGGGTAAAACGCAACAGAGAACACAAGAGACAGTAAACAACAAGGAAACGGGGAATACATTAACACAATAGAACAGGAAAAACTATAACAGAAAACCACAACCATGACACAATATACTGGTTAAACCGTGCTTCATGTTTTCAACATAGCTCTTATTATGAAGACAGATCACTTCTAAACAAAGTGTTTATGGTGTTGTCTATATAATGAATCAGATGTCTTGACACATTGATAAAAATAAACAGGCAAAGCAAACTATACCTTTTGGAATTATCAGCCCGTTTTTTCACGACCGCAGTCTGCAGATTTGATTTGCTTTGTTGTTTTTCCACCACAGTTTGAACTCAACACTTGTGGCTTGCAAACAAGCAAATTACAGTACTTATCCATTTTACCCTCTTTAGGATTTGATTAACTGTTGTTTTCTAGAATTAGTCCTGTGTTGTGCATATCTTTGATATTCAACAATAATGTATTGGCAGAAAATTCATGATCCCCAGTGGATGAAGCCTAATGACCTTGGTGATCCCCTGACTTTAACTTTAGTGCCACTAGGTAAAATGTTTCAACAGCTGTTGGATAATTGCCATGAAATGTGATCCCGACATTCATGTCCCCATCAGAATGAATTCTAACCACTTTGGTGATACTTTAACTTTTCATCTAGCACCATCATCAGGTCAAAAAAATTTAATTTGTTCACTATTTTTGGTTTATGTCCAAATGCCTGCAAAACTATTTCCATCAGCCAGAACACGGTAAACAATACTGTCAGGATTCAGAGAAATGGCGGACCCAAAAATTGCAGAGACGACAGGGCAGTGTTCAGTTCGAGAATTTAATAAATAAAAAGGGATACAACAAATAGAGTCCTGAAGTAAGCAGGCAAAAATAGTTCCAAAAAAAGTTGAGGAAATAAAAGACCAGGCATTAAAATGAACTGTCCCCATATTCAGCTGAACCCCTATTTGGACACTTGTGATGGACAGAACTCCCTTCAGTTTTGGGCCATGAATAAGCACACCCTCCCCTCTTTGTTCAAGGTGGCTGTAAGAGCGAATAAAACTAGGCAGACACATACATACATACACACACAACACAAACTACACTCTCTTTCTTTCTCTCTCTCTCTCTCTCTCTCTCTCTCTCTCTCTCTCTCTCTCTCTCACACACACATGCAGACGTAATTATGTGAATAAAGCTAGGCACACATACACACACCACACACTCTGCACTCTCACACACACGCACATGCACATACACACATTCACTCACCAATATTAATAACTTTTCACTCACTCTGTCTCTCAAACATGCACACATTCACTCACAAATACACTGAGAAATATTAAAATATACTATTCATTCCATGTGATAAATACACTCAGTCAATCTCTCCAAATTACGCAAAGGTGGTGGGAATCAGCTACTCTTAAAGAATATGGTTTTGTTTCTTTAACCGAAGGAAAGGTTAAAGGATGTGTTTCTGTCCCATAAAAGTGAGGCATGTTTGAAGAATATTTGACTTAGAAACCATTATACTTGAATTGTTTGAATTAATTTCATGATTTGATGTCATGTTTGAGGCATATTGAACAAATATGTATGTTGATTTATTGTTGGCCTAATATCAGTTTTAGGTTGTGCTTTTATCTGTATAAATTTAAACTGTTCAGATGTATGTGGCTTGGACACAATGTCTTTTGAATATTGAGTAGGAAAAAATGCAAAAAACTCCAGAAGTTCATAACCACTGTCTTTAGCTTGTTTAAAAATGGAAACTTTTGTATGACTTGACTTGTGACTTGCTTGACCTAAGCTATGACTTGACTTGCTTGATTGTCACAAAAAACGACTTGGACTTGCTTGAGACTTGAAGGTTAAAGTGATGGTTCGGAGTAATTTCACCCTAGGCTGCTTTGCACCTTGACCTCGAGCCAAACAACCCCCAATAAGCTTTTTTCCCTTGTTATAACGTTGGTCGAGTTAGCGTTATCAGCTGGTTAGCTTAGTGCAGGCGCTAATGGATCCACGTTTGTATCTCGTAAATTACCCCACTAATAATGCCCAGAATGATCCCAAACTTCTACAGTAGTACAAATAGTTTCTTTACTTATAAAACGAGGCATTAGAAAGTTTGTAACTACACCAGAAGTATACAACATCTATTCCCGGAAGAGACTACTGGTAAAGAAGAATCAAGAAGCGAGTGAACAGCAGAAGCAGCTACTGCAGTGTGAGGCAATAGGACAAGATGCCACACAGTTGTATATATCCCGGCTGCGGTTTAAAAGTAATAGATGTTGTGCTCTGTGCGTGATCTTGCGGGATCTCGCGCGATAGCGCGGTAGCAGCCGAAAGGAGTTTCCATCAGGCAAGTGTTATTTAAATATACTTCTGGTGTAGTTACAAACTTTCTAATGCCTCGTTTTATAAGTAAAGAAACTATTTGTACTACTGTAGAAGTTTGGTATCATTCCGGGCATTATTAGTGGGGTAATTTACGAGATACAAACGTGGATCCATTAGCGCTGATAGCGCTGACTCGACCAACGTTATAACAATGGAAAAAAGCTTATGGGGGGTTGTTTGGCACGAGGTCAAGGTGCAAAGCAGCCTAGGGTGAAATTACTCCGAACCATCACTTTAAGACTTGAGACTTGCTTGTGACTTGTCCATGTGTGACTTACTTCCATCTCTGGCAGGAAGTAAAACAAGACATGACATGGGAGAAACAAACTACCAAATTAAACAGGAAACTGAAGCAAAAAACATACATAAGGATGAAAACAGGGTAAAACGCAACAGAGAACACAAGAGACAGTAAACAACAAGGAAACGGGGAATACATTAACACAATAGAACAGGAAAAACTATAACAGAAAACCACAACCATGACACAATATACTGGTTAAACCGTGCTTCATGTTTTCAACATAGCTCTTATTATGAAGACAGATCACTTCTAAACAAAGTGTTTATGGTGTTGTCTATATAATGAATCAGATGTCTTGACACATTGATAAAAATAAACAGGCAAAGCAAACTATACCTTTTGGAATTATCAGCCCGTTTTTTCACGACCGCAGTCTGCAGATTTGATTTGCTTTGTTGTTTTTCCACCACAGTTTGAACTCAACACTTGTGGCTTGCAAACAAGCAAATTACAGTACTTATCCATTTTACCCTCTTTAGGATTTGATTAACTGTTGTTTTCTAGAATTAGTCCTGTGTTCGCTGGTAAATATCAAAGCTCTGAATGAAGCACCTATAGGTTTTATAACATTCAATGTTTGTTCATCCGCTCTGTTTCCTCACAACATACATGCCTCTTATAATGCAATATATGTCTACTTTTGTAACGGGATTTATTCCTGAGTGACTTCGGTTACTTTGTTAAACATGTAAGCTTGTGTTACTGTAGCAAGACGATAAACAAGACTGAGAAATCCAATCATTTCTTACAGTAACCAAGGAAACTCAGTACTCAATAGCCTTGGGAAGGAACTTGTTTTGGTGGAATATGCTCTTATACTGGTGGTCCCACGCACTCATTTGAAAACTAAAGGTGACCGTTCCTTTGAAGTGGTAGCTCCGACTCTGTGGAACGTCCTTCCTATTACCTTACATTCTGCAGTCTCAGTTGACGCTTTTAGAAAGCAGCTGAAGACACAGTTGTTTAAACTCGCTTTTGTCTCATGTTTGTAATTTTGGGTTTTTAGTCTTTTAATCTTCATTGGTATTGTATTTGTTTTTGCTTGTTTATTTTCTGTTTTGGATCCTACTGTATTTTAACAAATGTTTTTTGTGTGAAGCACTTTGTGACTCTGTCTGTAAATACAATTACATTATTACATTACATAATACAATTATTATTATTATTATTATTATTATTATTATTATTGTTCAAAAGTTGTTTTACTTGTGCAACAGAAAACTCAGATTGAACAGATAGTCTAGCTAGCTGTCTGGATTTACCCTGCAGAGATCTGAGGAGCAGTTAACCATAGTCCTCATAAATCGACCGGAGTTAAGAATGCCAAAACAAAGAAAGTGGAAGGTAACGGACACCCGGCCGAAAACTAGGGACATCCGGAAACGTCGACAACAAGACTTTAACAGTTGTTGATCCATCATGAAAATGTTTTAGTTTTGTTTACACAGACAATCACACATTTTGGCATACAAATCAAATATTCTTTCTCACATGAGAACAGAAAAAAGGCATCCACATTTGACACTTTCATATATAGTTTGTGTTGCATTTTTTAATTCAACAGAAGAACCCTACCAGGTCAGTAGCCCGTAACAGCATAGTGTTTTTAATACTCTTCATTGGCTGCAGCCTGCACTATAGCTACAATTCAACAGAGAAATCTGGCTTGCTGCTGCCCACTGCATTCAGAGGGACACATGATTATTCTCTGGGGTGCGTATGTCAACCTAATATGATTTGGTCCTTTTCCTACTGCAGTGTGGACAGTAAGGCCAAAATATCCCATTTGAAAAACAATAGGATTTTCCTGTGGTGTGCACATAACTTAAATAGATGCAAGCATAGCTTCCTCACCATCGAGCGTCAGCAGAACAGCATCATAACAGAGTCGTCACAGTGTGAACGCAGTGTGAGAGTCTCTATGTGTTGGGATCAAATGAAAATAACACGTTGTGATATTTTTCTCGGGTTTAATTAGCCCAGGATGAATGCCAACTCTCTTAGCTTCCTTCTTTCATTTAACTGTATCCATTTCTCTCTACGCTTGTTACCCTGTCCCTCTCTCTCTCTCTCTCTCTCTCTCTCTCTCTCTCTCTCTCTCTCTCTCTCTCTCTCTCTCTCGGCATTCTTCTGCCTTTTTTCTTAACCTTCTTACCTTAACCTATCCTCCTCGTCTTTTTCCACCTTTGCCTTTTCAAGCTTTCTCTTTTGTCCTTTTACATCTATTAAGTATATATGTTCTGCAATATGACCAAGGTATGCTGTCACTTTCACTTCAACTCTTTATTTCCCTAGAGCTTTATACCCTTGCCTCTTGTGATTAAAATAATTTTTTTTTTTTTTTTTTTTTGGTTTTGCCCAGTGATTCTACAGGCTATGAATAACATAGTGTAGAGATACAGGACAGCACCTCCTACTGCTTGAAAGGAGTCAATTTGGTGCAAGCAACAGAGCTGTAGATTTAATGCTTGGATTTAAGTTAGTCATCATAATGAGGACTTGGGACTTTGACTTCCATTGACTGCTATGACTGGCCTTACTTAAGACTTGACTTGAAACTTGAAAACAATAAGATTTATGTCTTACGTTTTGATCTGGTAAAATCCCAGAATTAAAACAAATGCCCTGATATACTCCAAAAAAGAGACGTACAGTTGGTAAATTGGCTTTTTGGAGTGAATCAACACTGACCGCACAAACAGAGCAGTCAAAATCATGTAGACAACGCAAGGCAAAAATTTGCTTCGCTTTCTGTCTGTACACATCTTTATAATTATATGCACTAAAATGACTTGTTTTCAGTTATGTGTGAAGAAGTGCGAACACAGCGTAGGAATGGAAATGCTACAGTAAACACTGTCGTTTCAAAAGTCAGCATTCAGAGAGCTGATGGACAACTGACTTGCAATTTCCTTAACATAACTTTCCCCCCTAAAGACTTGCTCTGGCATGCAACACATTGTCTTAAAGTTGTTTTGTTTTGTGTTGTGTCGTTGTTAATAAATAGCCATTTTAATTTATGTAAATTGTAAAACAAAAACAAAAAAAGTGTAAATGTATTTTTCATTAAGTTATAATATATATAGATACAAAAAAAGTGCTGTCCGTAAAAAACAAGAAAACATCCAATGCTCTCCAAAATCACCTTGGGTGATGGTACACTGTCATTTTCAGTTTTCTCCAATTCCTTTTCTATGGAGCTGTTCATCAGTAAAGAGTTCCTCTTTCATGCTTCAGGCTATGCAAATCAGGAGTAAATGCTCACCATCAAAGTCTGAAATATGCTAAAAGTGTAGACTTTCTTCTCAAGTATAACCATTTCATGATTCTTCTCACTCTGTCTCTTTTTTACATTTCCACATCCCTTACTGTGGCATTTTTTTTGTCCTGCTCTATCACCCATACACCATTTCATAGCCTATCACTTGTCTCCTTTCCTCTGTTACCACAATTACTGTCTAATTCACTTTATCAAGATGTATCCCTCCTCCTCCTCCCCTTATTTAGGTCTGGTGGCCACAGTAAAGGAGCATATCACCAAGCCGACGGCGATGGCCCAGGGGCGAGTTGCTCACCTGATTGAGTGGAAGGGTTGGGGTGGAGGCAGCCAGGCCAGGGGAAGTGGGGACGGTTGGAGCGGGGCCTGGGGGGGGATGGGGGCCGAGCTTCAGGAGGATGAACAATTCTACTCCCAAATGACGGATGAGATCAAGGAAGCTCGCTTCGCTGCAGGTGAGACAGACGAATGAAATGAATTCAAGAAAAACAAGATGTGCAAGATGCGGTCAGTGGGGATGAAGTGAAGCTCAGATCCCTATGGGCATTGTTTCTGTTTGATTGGCTTTTACAGAGGTAGCGTCTACAAAAATCAATGGCCCTTAAGACGTCCTATGACAGTGACTTAAATCTAGTGCACTTATTCGATTTCCCTTTGTTCCTGACGGACTTGATGAAAACAACTGAGGGTCGACTTCTGAGAAAAGGAACATAAAATGTGTATGTTTCACAGGAGTAGCAGAACAGTTTGCCCTGGCTGAGGCATCAATGCATGTGTGGTCCATGAACGACAGCTCAGAGCAGCCCTCCACCAGTTTACAAGGTACGCCATGTAAAAGGATTACGTGTGTGTCACCGGAGCTTTTGGTCTAAGATTTCTCTTTTATCTTAATGAAATTTGCCCTGCAACATGTGCAGATCTGTTGTGTCTGAATACAAGTAAACCAATGGATTAAAACTACAAGGTAATAAGGCATTTCTGCTGTAATAGCTTCCGTCTGGATTTGGCTGATTATAATCTCAATGTCCTTATTTAAATGATGATGATGGATTTTTGAGAGAAATGAGTCACAACAGAGGACACAATTAATTAGCCTGGTCCTACCAGACTCTCATACATTTCATGTGTCTCTCCATTGACAAGTGTTAACTTCCTTGAAGGCGGGTACTCTGTTGAAGTTTAAAACTATTGGATTTGCCCAGAGCCACTCTGGATCTGCCATAACCAATCGCTAATGTTTGGTCGTGACGTATATCATGCGCAAGTGCAACAAGAGGGGAGACCGACAACAACTATCGGCTTATATTTAGCATTAGCATCCACGGCCGATAATCGGCTCTGTGTGTCAGCGCCCTTAAAGCCCGGACACACAGAGCCGATTGGACAGTCTGACGAGGTCAGTGACTCGAGTTTGTTCGGTGTGTTCCGTGCCGTTCATTTTGGCCGATTTGACATGTCAAAATCTGACAAAAATCTTTAAAACTGACCTTTGCTGATCTGAAATGAAGACAGATTCAGCAACTGCATGGCCTATTTCTTGCTTAAAATGTTTTCAGAAACACGTTTCGGTGAACTATTTTAGTACAATATGAGATCGTATTCTGAACAAGCCACCATGACAGTCTGTCTTTGAATTTCCAGAGAAACAAGATCCACGTGACGCGTTCATCCAATCAGCTGCCGGTTTTCATTTTTGGGTGACAATACAGATTAGCGCCACCTGCTGTTATGGAGACGTATTACGTCTTGTCGCTTTGGTGTGTTCCGAGGCACTTTTTTGACCAATTTGGGGAGACTGATCAGCCCAACTGCCTTTTTTTGCCGACGTTTGGCCGTCGGCTCTGTGTATCTGGGCCTTAACAGAAACATAGTTTTGGCCAATCGGAGGTGGTTGTGACAGACTCATGCCTTCAGTTGAGTCTCTATCTAATCTGTCAGAGGAAGAGCAGTAGTGTGGTTATGAAGTTTGACGTTGTTAGTCCCCAGAGAAGAAGTAGGTAATTTCATGGCGCAGATTAGAACCCAACTTGAAACGTAAGCAACAAAAATTGCTGAATGTTAGAACATTGTGTCATATTGGTTGTAATAACTGTGACTTACAGTGGGGAGAACAAGTATTTGATACACTGCAGATTTGCAGGTTTTCCCACTTACAAAGCATGTAGAAGTCTGTAATTTTTATCATAGGTACACTTCAACTGTGAGAGACGGAATCCAAAACAAAAATCTAGAAAATCACATTGTATGATTTTTAAATAATTAATTTGCATTTTATTGCATGACATAAGTATTTGATCACCTATCAACCAGTAAGAATTCCGGCTCTCACAGACCTGTTTTTCTTTAAGAAGCCCTCCTGTTCTCCTTACCTAATACAGGTAATGAGTACCTGTATTAACTGCACCTGTTTGAACTTGTTACCTGTATAAAAGACACCTGTCCACACGCTCAATCAAACAGACTCCAACCTCTCCACAATGGCCAAGACCAGAGAGCTGTGTAAGGACATCAGGGATACAATTGTAGACCTGCACAATGCTGGGATGGGCTACAGGACAATAGGCAAGCAGCTTGGTGAGAAGGCAACAACTCTTGGCGCAAATATAGAAAATGGAAGAAGTTCAAGATGACGGTCAATCTCCCTCAGTCTGGGGCTCCATGCAAGAGCTCACCTCGTGGGGCATCAATGATCATGAGGAAGGTGAGTGATCAGCCCAGAACTACATGGCAGGACCTGGTCAATGATCTGAAGAGAGCTGGGACCACAGTCTCAAAGAAAACCATTTGTAACATACTACGCATGGACACACTACATGGATTAAAATCCTGCAGCGCACGCAAGGTCCCCCTGCTCAAGCCACCGCATGTCCAGGCCCGTCTGAAGTTTGCCAATGACCATCTGGATGATCCAGAGGAGGAATGGTAGAAGGTCATGTGGTCTGATGAGACAAAAATAGAGCGTTTTGGTCTAAACTCCACTCGCCGTGTTTGGAGGAAGAAGAAGGATGAGTACAACCCCAAGAACACCATCCCAACCGTGAAGCATGGAGGTGGACACATCATTCTTTGGGGATGCTTTTCAGCAAAGGGGACAGGACGACTGCACCGTATTGAGGGGAGGATGGATGGGGCCATGTATCGCGAGATCTTCGCCAACAACCTCCTTCCCTCAGTAAGAGCATGGAAGATGGGTCGTGGCTGGGTCTTCCAAAACACACAGCCAGGGCAACTAAGGAGTGACTCCGTAAGAAGCATCTCAAGGTCCTGGAGTGGCCTAGCCAGTCTCCAGACCTGAACCCAATAGAAAATCTTTGGAGGGAGCTGACAGTCCGTATTGCTCAGCAACAGCCCCGAAACCTGAAGGATCTGGAGAAGGTCTGTATGGAGGAGTGGGCCAAAATCCCTGCTGCAGTGTGTGCAAACCTGGTCAAGAACTACAGGAAACGTATGATCTCTGTAATTGCAAACAAATTTTCTGTACCAAATATTAAGTTCTGCTTTTCTGATGTATCAAATACTTATGTCATGCAATAAAATGCAAATTAATTACTTAAAAATCATACAATGTGATTTTCTGGATTTTTGTTTTAGATTCCATCACTCACAGTTGAAGAGTACCTATGATAAAAATTACAGACTTCTACATGCTTTGTAAGTGGGAAAACCTGCAAAATCAGCAGTGTATCAAATACTTGTTCTCCCCACTGTATAAAGTGTCAGGTTTAGTTCCATCATAGTATTAATAGTGTCAAAAAACATTAGCTGACGTTGTTGTTCAGTAGCTAGCTCAGAGATTATTGGCTAATGAAATTACTGATTTAGCAGGGGGGTTAACACTTTTGCAAGGCACTGTATCCGTGTCACATTCTCATTAGGGGCTGAGGCCCCTAAAGATCCTAGAATCACCACTGGTTCAAATCATGTTTTTAGCAAGTAGCAACCATTTGACTGATACTGTTATTATCCCTCCTCAGCAGCACAAAGCCATTTCTTGTCCCAGTTCCTGCTGGACGGTGGAAGCGTCAGTGTTCCTCAGCACCTGTACAGCATCCACGCCCAGACGTATGGCAACAACAGGGCGGCCAACCTGGTCCTTCCGCCAATGGTCGACTGCATTTCCTCGACGTCCAACACCCAGCAGGACAGAGATCGTCCCATCGAGGACAGAAGCACTGCGACTGCAGAGGCTGCTGTCCGACACGTAGACAGCAGCTCACTATCCGAGGATGACGTTTTTTATAACTAGGTTCAACAGGAAAACAAGCAGACAATGTTGATGGCAATCTCTAAAATGAGCCTCACTGAGGGGACTTGACTCTCAGCCACCAGCAGTGACTGATACAAAAAAATTGCAAGAGGCAATTCCTCAAATGGCTGGGAGGGTTTCAGCGCCTGAATGGTCTTCAGATACAAAGACTCTAAATTGTATTTTCTCCCCTGTAGAGGAGTATACTTTTGTGAATGTACATAGTTTCACTGTTACATTTTTATTTTGTAATCAGTGTACAATAAACACTTTCATATTATAGGTAGAACTGAACTGTGAAGAGTCAAACAACAACTGGTGTAAATACCTTGTTATTAAACATGAAGTTTAATATATGTGCTGTACAAGACTGTACAATTCAGTTGTTGATCCCTTTTCCCTTCACATTGATGATTGAACAACTAAATTAATTAAGTTAAGGGTCAATGAATTGAAGTCCAGCCTACAGCAGTCTGAGTAGAGCAAATATGAGAGAAATATCAAATGTGTTTTTTCACCTGAATCTAAACCTAAATCTATTCTGTTGTTAAGAAAGCAGACACACAATTATACGTCTGAGTCCCAGCTATGGTTAGCTATTATTCACACTTGTTAGTCTGAGAGCGACGGGTGAAGAGAAAAGACGAGTGAAGAAAAACAGAAAGGGAGAAGAACACAGAACCTGTCAGCGTGCTTGTGGTGGGTGTGTGTTTGCACATGTATGTCAGCATGCCTGTGTGTTTGAGAGTGTGAGATGGTTGGAGAATGGAGGTGTTAGTTTTACTTGCCATGGTGTTTCTTTTAGCACAGTTTAAACTAAATGAAGCTACGCTGTGTGGTGCGTCGTGGCTGCTTTCCCTTTTGTTATCTCAGTCACAAAAACGGAACAAAAGGCTATGCACGGCTAGGTGATCACATCCATCATGAAAGAACAATTCTGAAGCAGAACAGGCGACTGATTTGAGGCCTAGTTAGTTCCACAATGCAAAAACAACGGCTTGCTCTGCGAAAGAAATGTGACAGTATCGAGTTGGACAGTTTCACTCTGACAATCTGCAAGTTATTGCAGTGTTGAATCTTGTTGTACAGACAGAATGATTATTTTATTAAAATCAATATAATGTCTGAATCACCAGGAAACAGGGACTGGAGCTGCTTTTCAGATACTATTAGATTAGAGTCCTGTTGCATGTGGAATCTTAAGCAATATGTTTCTTATTTAGTTGACTTTAAATGTCCTTAGAAAATGAGTTGCGCAAATTTAGCATAAGTCCTCTTGCATAATAATTGCATTGCATATGCAATCTTGCATAAAAATCTCCCTGAATCCTTAAGTGTGATGTATTACTTTTAATAATTGCAGTTTATTAAAACTTTTCAGAAGTGTGACGTAGTGATGTCACCGTGGTCCATCATCTTAATAATGACTTTGGTGAGTGTAATCTTATCATAACGGATCGAAATGATGACCAAAACAATGAAAACAAGACCCTTTAAAATCTGCCTCATACTGCAGAATCATATGATGGCAGACATTAACTTTTCATTGATAGACTTTAAGACAAAGAAAAAACCTATATGGATACTTAACATCTGTCATATCTTATTTATTTGTTGCTCTGGACTTTTTACCTTCATATATTTTCTTTTGGCAGGTTCATGTAGCAACACAAGTTATTGATTTTGTAAAACATTTTATTTTGATTTGATTTGCTGATGTTTGTATGCTAGTATTCAAAAATGTCCTGAGTTTTAATTATCACACCAGAAAAGCACTAACAACAACACTAATTTGGAGTGTGTTCAAGATTTGATGAAGCTTAGCAGGAACCTCGTTACCAAGGCAACTCTTGATGAAAATGAGAAATCACTCAATATTTTTACATCAAAGCCTCTGTGAGAAGATTTGTTATTGATATTATTATTATTATACATTTTCTTTCTTTTTCAGGGTGAATGTTGGTGCACGCTATGTGTTGCTATCAGGGAGGCGCAGAGGCATGCATTGCTGTATGCCACAGTGAACTTTATGATTCTACCACGGGGGGGGGAGGTGCTAAAGTAAGACATTTTAAAATGCAAAATAGCCGCTTTAACTTGGGACTCCACACTTTTAGGGAGAAATCATAGAAAAAATAAAGTTGAGTGAGCCACCTGCATCATTACAAGATGTTGATAATTACATGTTGTCAAACCAGGCAATATCACCCATATTGGTGGCTATGTGATGGTTTACTTATCCCAAGGACGTTTCAAACCGAAGGCTGCATGAAAGTTAACAAAGTCAATCTCAAACTTTTAAAAAGACATCAGCAGGGTTACATTGTGTTAATTGGTGTACAAACAGTTTTACAGGCTTTTGTTTTCATCCCCACATATTATTCTGGGTAGACACACAATTAATATTGCCATATCACAAAGTGTGGATCCGTGAATGAGATAGTGTGCGATCTCCTCAGTGGACGAGATCCTGTTAAATACAATACAAGGCAAAACAATAAGCTCTGATAAATGTTATTATAGGAGCCTCACGCTGATGACAGTTTTGTATGTGTGCAAAAACTGTTAAGCTCGGGTAATGAAGAAGTGGTATCATTATCAGAGCCTGGCTTGCGTTGCAGCTAATCAGACAGAGATGGATTTGTGTTTGCTTAAAAAAAAGGTCAAGGGATGAGCTTATTTCCTGTGTGTCACTGCTCAGATTTCTTTGGCCAAGTCTTCCAATATTCTCTTCATCTGGAGGAGAAAATAGAGGAAGAAAAAGGGAGGGAGGGAAGAGACAGCTTTGAATCCATAAGTAGTCATTTGCCTCCAACACCCTGCATATTGTTATCAAATCCATACAGGGACATGGTCTTGTTTGCTAAGTGCATACACACGAGACATAGGCCCACAGAGGAACATAACAGAATCAAGCTGTGTGTGTCATTAAGAAAATGTTGAGTATTATATTTTATATTATTTTGAGTGGTGGTGAATGTGAATACACATATTTCAAGCAAACACTCATTACCTGTGGCCATGTGATGACCCCGACCAGTCTTCCCCTGTCTGCGACAAGCAAGGTCTGAGCTCCAATCAGACTCAGGAAACTGTAGGCCTGTGAGGAAGCAAAGGAAACTGGATTTGAAATAACTGATTCATAAAAATAATGGCCACCATTTTGAGAAATATGCTTATTCACTTTCTCTCTTGGACAAGAAGATTGATACCAATGTCCTGGCAAATGTAAGGCCAATATTCACCCTCATTTAGATCTGCTTTTGGTCTCTACCAACTCCTGAGGGAAATATCTGACTCAAACTGCTAAATTTTCCACTATGTTCACCATAGTCACTATCTCTGAGTAGATAGTGCACAGTTGGTTTTTAGAGCTTTTTTAAAAAGAAAATAATGCTATAAGAGCATTGTCAGTGAACCAAAACAGTAAAGTTATAAGCCGGCAGCTAAACGATGAACTAAAACTCATTAAAAAGCAGAGGGGAGCTGCAGAGTTTGTTGATTAGTCTCTGTAGGTTCCTCATTATGAATGACCCCTTTCATATTGTTATATTATATATTCCTATTCCCAGGGTGTGATTTCTGAAAAAAAGCAGAGGGGGGGGCGGGGTGATCTTGCACAACAAAACAAAACATGCAAGAATTAAATCCCCCTTCCAATACCATGGATATAGTGCCACTTGCGACCAGCCATGCCACTTATTTATGAACTTCAATATCGAATGGAAAAAAATCTCAAAATGAAATAGCACAATGTGGTGTCAACATAAAACACAGCGTGTTCAAGCCGGAGAGTGGCATTCACTTTGCGACGAAAACAAAATACTTTCACCCAGGAAACTCTTGTTCGTTCCTCTGCAGTGTTTTAACCACGATCTTTTTCCGTAACTTAACTTTTGGTGCCTAAACGTAACTGTCATCGCCACATGACGCTCCCCTTTTCTGGCTAAACTCCACTACTATTGCCCCTGAAAGGCCCGTCATCTGGCGGTGCCTGTACCTGGCTCACAGTCACTTTTTGTCGGCTAAACAACTCCCGCTGGTAGCCGGCCTCCCGGAGCTCTGTAGCGGCTAAATGCAACCAGCAACTTGCGCCCGGATTTTATCGTTCTATGGCACTATGTATTCACGTTACAGCGCATTACTTAATTTAAAATACTTCTATTTTAGATATATAATAGCCCACGGTCTATTGGTGAAGTAGCATTGATCACTTTGAGGAGGGGATACATTTTGTCCCCACCGGGGATAAAAATAATTCAGCAGAGGCAGGGATATGTAGAACAAAAAGGGGGAAATCCCACACATCACCCCCGACAAATCACACCCTGCCTATTCCCATGAAATTATGCCACCTTATGGAGTGAGGATGTGGTTAGCCTAGCTTAGCATAGAACTGGAAACATGGAAAAACATATAGCTTGGCTCCGTAAAAATTAAAGCTCACTAATTAATAGGCCTACATTGTACAGAAACTAACAAACAACAATTTGCTGTTTTATTACGAGTTATAAAACCATTTTGTGACCAACAACAATTTATCCTATTTTCTTACATTTCTGTATGTGTCCGGATAAATACACTTGACACAAAGTGTTAATTTCTCAGCTTTAGAGGTGCTGCTAAGTGTAGTTTTGAACTTTGGAGAGAACCAAGCTAGCTCCCCTGCCAAGGAAACGCAGATGCATTAGCTGTAAGCTATAATCTGATGCAGTGCCTCAAATGGTGACATTTATGTTTAAGCTGTACATGGTCCCTTTTAAACAAATAAATAAAATGAAATGCCATTATTTATGCTAAGCTACAGTAAGATAACTGCATCTAGCTCTAAAAGAGTTTTTCCAAATTCATCTATACTATTTTCTCAAAGTCTCCCTACCTCCTGAACGGTGTTGTGAGGTGATAACATGACAGAGGTTGGGTGAATGCAGCAGACCTCATCCAGATGTTTCTCCAGAGTCTGCACAGAACAGCACAAGAATATTCAGCTTTGTATGCATATACTGTCAGATGCATGCTTGTCATGCAGTAGCATTAAGTAGTATTTGAGTTATGATTTACAGTTCTATTACTTGAAAACTGTCATACTTTCTCTTGTTTTGGACATTTCTACAATGTTTTTTGTAAAACCATTTAAGCAGCTCTATTTGCTATCACTACATAGTGCTTTAAAATGGATGCCTGTCATAAAATGAGCTTTTACGTCAGCCAACAGTCCTGTCTGTACACCCTGCTCCCATCCTCTTTTCTGCAGCTGTTTTACATTCAGTCAATGCCAAATGGATTGTAAAGACATGCCCTGCCTTTTAAACAGCTTCAGACAGTTCCCTCCTCTACTTTCCTCTGAACCTTGCAACTGTCTGACTACAGCCAGCCTTTTACCTCAGTCTTACAGTGACGCAGGAACATCAGCAGCTCTGATCGGAGAACAACGCCCAGTATAATCTGCGACTCTTCAACAGAAGAAAGGAGTGGAAATCAATTTTCTCTGCCACAGTCGGTGCAACAGTTTAGAGTGTGTGCAGCTCTCTAGTGGGCTGTGAGTCCTCTGTCGCAAACATTCATCCATGTGATTGCGGCTCGGCTGGCCAATTGACTATTTTCTCACAATTGTTAGCTCTTTATCGAGGAACTTTCGCACTGCTGAATTGCAGCTTTTGAAAGGGTTACAATTTTCTATCATTACTCTCATAATTTTCAGGAACTCTATGTGGTGTCATAACTATGGGTTTCTCCAGCATGTATCTGACATTTTCTTAAGATCCTGATGACTTTGTGCCGATATTCTATATCTTCAAAATGTATTTTATTTTTTGTGGGAAGATTTAGACAAAATATGACTTCCTTAGCAAGAAGACTGGGGTAAAAATCTTTGTCTGCGCACCATGTGAATCCACCACAGGTATTTGTGTGGCAGTACTGGTGTTGACAGCATGCTGCATTTCCACTGGACCAGCTGCTTTCTTAAGCTGCACCGATAACGCTCCCAAAACCTGTCCGACGGGGGTGGAGGGAAGCCTGCAAAAGAGATCAAGCACGTCACACCTGGAACAAAAGCAGCTGTGGTTAAATGAAATAATACATTTCTATGGAGGTAATGCCTTTTAAAAACTATTCTCACGTTGTAAAGATTTACAAAATCAACGTAATTCTGGGTCGTTATGAGCTGCTTGCACAATGGACCTATAAGGTCGTTTTCTGGCAAAAATGCTCACAAGTCTCTGAGCTTGAGTCCAAGTCAAGTCTCAAGTCTCTCGTGGTTATAATGAGTGTTGGATCACCTGCTGTGTTCCATCCAGGCTGCTCAGAACACTGCATAGATATATACAAGGAATTTAAAGCATGTAATATGTTATTATGACTCATGTATCTATTATCATACAGTATTAGCTTTGATTAGTTGTTTGGTGTATAATTAGTGTAAACAGGCTATTGCAATATGACAAAAAAAGAAACAGGAATGCTTTACTTTCAAGTTAATAACTGTATTTTTCCTTGTAACTTCAACATACAGTACAGACCAAATATTGAGGTACTCAGGGTATCAGGAAAATATTGCTAAAATTAATAACTAACCTATTTTTCACTTACAGAGCACAATTATGTAATGTGCACTGCGTCTACAACTAATAGGCTAGTTTGAGATGAACTGCGCCTCGCCTGTAAAGTGGATGAGAGCAGGTGGCAGCAGCCGGGGGCGGTGACAAAAAGCTGCGGTCAAGTCGGACAGTTTCCAGCCGTTTCCAGCAGCCTTCGGTCTGAACAGGAAGTTACAGAAACACTCACATCCTGTTAGGTCCGATTCCAATTTAATAAAATGTTATCAGACCCATCTATCAGCTTGTACACAGTCTCAAGTTGATTTTATTAAGACAGATTAGCTGTTAAAATGCTCTACATGCAATCTGTTGCTGAAGGTAATAAACAACAGACTGTAGATGATAGGTAATCTGAACGGATTTATTCTCTCTGACTTCTAAACGTCACTATCAGCCAAACAACATGTGTTCTGTACAGAATAAACCTTTAAATCAGACAAATATCAATTAAAATCCCTCCAATTCAAAAACAATAAAAGGTTTATATAAAACGTCATCATGTGAGTCGTTTCTGAATCAATCAGCTGTTAGATCAGCTGAAAGCCAGGCGTCCCCCCCAAATGTTTGGCAAACAAACAAACGCTCATTAATTTTTTCATAACATCAATCGAACGACAGTCGGAGTTAACCTCCGTAGGTCGTAGCTAAAGCAAGAAGAAAGCTAACATTAGATGGCCAATGCTGAGCTAAACATGTTTGCTACTTATCAGAATACGTTTTCAGGTGGCTGATTAAATCAGACGTGGTTGAGCCAGAATCCTTTATCTTGCTACCACATATGTAGCATTCAGCGATTCTTTTGTTTGGGCCTTGTTATCTGAAGTTTTTAAAGCCAAAGCTTATGATGAATGGCACAGCAAATGCCTGTGCGGTCACATGTTTGTTGTCCTCTCTCATGTGTGGCCGCGCGCAGCAGATATGTTACGTATTACGTGTTACGTAGGTGGATTATAGGTTACACTGTAATGCAGGGATGGGAATAACTTTCAGCTCATCAGACGTTTCCTAAAAATAAAGATTGTTCACGAGTCCCGCATCTCGAGTCTGAGTCGAGTCTGAAGTCTTTTGAGGACAAATCTCAAGTCAAGTCTGAAGTCACTGTGTTGGCGACTTTAGTGTGACTCAAGTCCGAGTCTGAAACTAGAGTCCCCATCTCTGTTTTCTGGGTGAGGACGGTCTGGAAAAAGTGTAGGTTTTTCACATATTGGGGAACGGTGTGAGAGAGCCATGTGGAGGCAATCCCAGTCTGCTGTTTTTTTTCAGTATTTTAAGTACAGCACCTTTAATCAGTGCTTTCAATTGGTATTTACTCATAGCAGAATGCCTGGTGAGGAAAACTGACAATTCAAAATGACCTCCCTTTGATACCTCATCGGTGACACCTGTAGATTATTAACAACTGGTATGTTGAGAGATAGTGGCGGATCATTTCATTGTGGCCTACAGTAGGCTACAAAGACTACATCAATAAACAAAACAAAACTGCTGGCAGATGTAGGCTACTGTCTGGAAAAAAGTGGATTTCTCCCAGAGCATAATGCATGAAAGAAGCTTTACCTTGAGAAGGACACACAGTTTTCAATGCATGTCCTCAATGCTATTTTTTCTGCAATAAATATAAATTGAGAATAGCAGATATGTGGGTGGTTGATGGGGCTCTTGATCAATACCAGTGACTCAGCCATGACTTGGCCTGCTTCTAAGCTGGTAAAAATCCATTCTTCCAACTGCCGCGATGCTGTGAGTGAGCATCAGATAGCACAAGACATTTCAGCATAGAAGGTTAAACAGTCATTAGCTTGCTTTTTCTATTACAGTTGGGTAACTGCGACCCAGTTAGAGGGATTAAGAACAATGTCAAGTTTAGCCTGGGTTGTTGGAGGAAAGCACATGTGCTTCAGACTGATCTTATGGATCATCTGTCATTAGACTGTACTTTAAATTGAATTTATATAGTTAATATTGTAGTTAGAATGATAAAATACCAATGTTTAGTCCTGGTAAGTAATCTTTAGCATGTTAGCATGCGTACATTATGTTCTCTCAGGGCACAGTTTTTGAGTTGTATAATAAATTGAAGTGTTGGACAATTGGACATTAAGACAAACAAATCAAAATAAAATTGATTGATTTTGTTTGAAAAGCTGACCACAGACATCCCAAAACGTGGTGTATTTCTTTATTCAGGCTGACACTTTGTTTTAACTTACCGGGGGTACACCTTCATCAGGGAGGGCAGATGTGGGAGCCTCTTGCTGATGGAGATTGCGTCATAGAAAGATGGGCGGTCCCCAGAGCGAGACACAGCGTTGGCCAGCAGAGTGGCGAGGAGGATGGGTACAGCGTGGCTGAACTGGCCAGTTAACTCTATAGCCATTAGAGCTGGGGACAACGTGTGTGTCACTGCCCCGCAGAAGGCTGCTGCACCTACAAGGCACAAACCATATTAGGCTACTACTTAAGGTACCGATGATGTTGTAAACTACGGTTAGTACTTAGGTTACTTTGATCCCTTTATCAGTATTTTAACATGGTATACAATATAGTACGAGCCAGGCACCTCTAACATGATGCAGTTTGAACTATTACAGTTGATCAACATTAGTCTGGTTGTCAGTGGGAAACTCTGAACCCAAGTAAAATCTAATGCAACATTTTAGCAGATTTGGCCAAATTTAAGTTAAGATAATGTTTTATAAGGTTTTTACATCCTAATATGAAACACTGAATACTTGCAATTTTCTGGAATATATTAATTGAAATGTACAATTGAAATGTGTTAATCAAATTTACAGATTTGTATTACTGATATTGGTATAAAATATTAGCTCTTGGCAGAGTTGATGTAAAAATAGAGTGGCTTACAAACATTTACAAAAAATAAAATATATCTAATATAATATAAAAGAATAGGTTAAGTTAGATGGAAGAGGGATATATACACAGCAGATATACACGTCATGTCATCACTGTGTCAACAACAAAGTGCTATTGATGAATGTTTTCTACCTGCAAGTGCGTAGCCCCCAGGATTTACAGGATTTATAGAAGCCCACTGATGGCCAGAAGTCAGTCCAGCTACTCCTTCTCCAAGCAACCGGCCCAAAGCTGCCCCTGGAGAACAGACATTTGCAGCGAGAAAAAACTTGTGCCATTCAAGTATTCTGCAAAACAACCATGTCCCTTCACTCACCATAGATAAACACTGGCATGACGTATCCAGCTGGCAGAGGCAGAGTGCAGGCGAGGACCAACATCCACATCTCAGAACCAACAACAGAGACACAGACTGTCAAATCTGTCCTCGCCATCTGTACAGCCACAACAGCTCTACCAGCACTAGCAGATGAGTCACTGTCAACCTGTGTGCACGGATATGTTTGCAGTGCTCTCCAAACAGTTTTGCACAAATAAACTGAATCATATCCATTTACATCTCACATCTGCGTGTGGTAATGGGGGGGAAACTGTGTGGATCCCACTGAGGTATAAGAAACAGTTCTCAATGCAGAAATGTCCACATACATACCATGTTTTTTCTGCAACAGTGAGGTAGGTTCCCTTCCAGTTGGGGTAAAAATGAGAATAATAGATAGGTGGTTGATGGGGTTCTTGGTCAATACAAGTGACTCTGCATTACTTTGCTGGCTGCTGATATTTCTAGTTGCCCTCTGCAGTGTTGCTATGGGTGAACATCAGATATCAGAATACATTATAGCCTGAAAGAGCAAACAGCCTTTAGCTTGCTTACTCTACTGTGAAAATGTCAATTACTGTCTGTCAATTATGGGTCACTGTGACGTGACCCAAGGGAATAAGGCGGGGGTGGCTGAGCTGGGTGCCTTGTTACGATTTCCTGTAGTTATTAGTGTAGGTAGACAGAGACAAAAGACTCCTAAATTGGCTTTTCCATTGTGTGTACCTTCATGAGCAGAAAGACAACCAAAGAAAGGTAGAAAGGACTTCCTGATGAGCTCCACTCCAACAAAGGCTCGCTCCCCAGTTGAACAGAGGCATTGTGGGATTGAGAGCTCCACTGCCTGTTATCTAATAAGGAGGTCAGGAGCTGCTTCATGGTGTACTGTGAAAGAGATTGCTCCTATTCAGATTACTGTTTTTTTTATTATTATTATTATCTTTCTTATTGTCAACAACGAATGAAAAGACGTTATTATTCTCTCGAAACTTTTTGACTTCCTACAATATGGTACTCAGCCCTGATCCCTAATCCTCTAATTATTCATTTTTGATTATGATTTGTATTGGTTTCTTTACATTAGTAATGTTTGTAAACATAGGCGTAAAACATTTGAATGATGATCAGCTGAGAAACACACATCTCCTATATACAGTATAGTTTGGCTTCAAGTCATCCATTATGTGTACATCCATGTATAAGTTATGGACTGTGCTTCAACATTTAGTTTATTCTTACCTGAGAAACCATATATTGACCAACAGAGTGAGGGAATGTCACACATGCCAGGAAGAAGGCCACCATGCCAGAGTATAGACCCTTCCTGCAGAGAGGTATTCACATATACAGGCATTACACTGTAGTTATAATGTTGCTTTCAATTTAGTAATTTAGTTAGTCATTACTTATGAAATTTAAGTTGAAGTTTTAATCGTCTGACTGCTATCTGTGACCTTAAAGGTTTATAGTGTTTTACACTACTTAGATCTGGAGTATAGATAAGATCACTCAGGATTTTTAAACCATCTCAATGTGGCTTGAAAGGCCATGCGCAGTCATTTATCATCAAGTATCATAACATTATTTATATAGTAGCATAACATCAGTTTGGTGAAATGGATTCAGGGGGTAACAGAGTCTGATTTGTTCTTGTATGATGTGAATTAGCGTTAAAGAAACAAACATAATTTTTCTGGAACATTGGCCCATCAATCTGCTTCAATTGATACTCCACCCCAAAGAATATCTCATGAGTCTGTCTTACGCAGCAGATGACTCATCACTGAATCACAATCTGGCTTTCACATTGTAAAGAGCTCTCACTCTGTCGTCAGCATTTTGATGAAGATCGGGTTTGTTTTGGTGAATTGCAGGATCCACCGGTGACAGAAGAGGTAGCAGCAGCACACAGTTCCACACAGCAGCCTATTTCCAGACAGAAAGCAGACTCAGTCCACAGTGGGAGACAAGAGGCTTATTTAAACACAGGCTGCAATAGATTATCGGAAGTCAGACTTGGAGAAGTGATGAGGAGGAGGAGGAGGCCAGGAAATTATCGGTATGAGAAAAAAAACTCTGATTAGAATAGGACGAAAATGAAGAACTGGTCAAGACTTTTCATTGTGACTTACTGTATATAAATATGGATACTAAATATCAGACACAGACATATAGAGGACTTGTTTAACTATGCAGATACTGTCAAAAATAAACTCACCCCAGGAAAGCAAACAGTAGAATCTCCAGCGGGTAGAAAGGTAAAGCATTGGGGAAATTAGTTTTGAACAATGCCTGAGTAGTCTCTGTGAACACAAGACAAATTGAAGTGATCGCTCCAATTTCTCCCACAGCCCTTCAAAATCTAATCTTCCCTCACTCGATTGAACTGAAATTCACTGTCTGTCATCTTAAAGGTCTAATATGTAATACATTTAATAAATCCAAAAATGACCCCAATGCGTCATCAGATATTAAGGAAGCATGCTAAGCTGAAATACTATCTTAGCAGTCAGACCAAAAGTAAACCAAAGAATGTGGACAGTGGTGTTATACATACTTTTGGCCATATAGATGGTGCTAAATACACACTTCAATAAAAACATCTTGGCTCTTAGGTGATATTATTGAGTTTGTCGCCCCTTTTCCTCAGGTCCAGGTGGCAGTGACTCTTAAGTGAACCTTCTCCTTGTTGTCCATGAGTTGAACTCCATTACCTGTATCTCCACTCCACACTGAGAACAGGCGAAAGGTCAATGCCCCACAGGCGGCTGAGAGGAAACATGGGCAATAATGCCTCACGGTGAAGTGAGAACACATCAATTCCACACTGAACAACACACCTACAAGAGCAGAGAAGTGAGAGGAAGCTACTTTAGACTATTCTAAAAACAGCAGTAAGTTATCTCAGCTACATGAGCAGTGAGAAATGATCCTCTCTCCTGCATGTGTGGCAAAAATCATGTTAAAAGGAAATGTAAAAAATGTATATATATATTTCAAGTGTTAAAAACAGTCTAATGTTTTATGTTAATTATGATAGTGACATTTTGAATGTATCTTACAATGTGAATTTGAAGCTGAGGTGCTGAACCCCTAACAAGGCTACCACAAATGGAGTAAGCAGTGAGCTGAGAAGCTTTAAATATCAGGCAGAGGTGATCAAAGGAGGAAGAGGTGAGAGAAAATGATGAACATATGATGGAGGAGCAGAGGTGTGTGGGAGGATAAAAGAAAGAGAAAATATGTGAAGCTAACAAGTGTGAGAAGGACAGATATAGCGCAAGCAGATACATAAACCTTCTGCAGCAGAATGTTACTGTGTCTGTTTATGTATATATCTAGCAGAATTTCTGCTGAACCTTTACTGGCTCTCTCACCGGTGATGGGAGCTCCGAAGCAGCTGGCTACACCAACTGCAGCAGCTACAACCAGCATTTCTCCAGCAGCTTTTTCCTAAAAAAGAAAGATGCTGTAATGCACTCTCTCTTTTGAGACCGGAAAGTAACAATAACATGTATTTTTATTCATATTTTTCCACACCTTTTTAATTAACTTTGCCAACATTTACAGAAGCCAGTTTCAGTGGCACGTCCACATGCTTAATTTTTGAAATACTTTACTGTGGTTTACCTTCTCATTGGCTTGTATGAGATTGCAGAGGTTGCTCAGGTAGGCTCCAACCATGGTGGAAAGATGCACAAATGGACCCTGATGTTAAGAGGCAAATATAGAGAACAATGCTCATAACAAAGACAACGCAGTTTTGAAGAATAACTACATATTTTGTATGACAAACAGGTAAACTGAGACGTCTCTCACCACTTTGCCCAGGTAAACAGTGCTGCCTGCTGACAGTGTACAGATAAGGCCCAAATACTTGGTAAACAAATTAGTGAGAGACAAATATTGAGGCATTTCAATCCCGGCCAGCATAGTTCTCAGCTCTGGTATCCCCGAGCCTGAGGAGAAATGAAGTAACAGTATTTTTGAAAGTCCCAGAATTACTAAAGCAATCAAGAAGTTTTAAAAAAGCTTTTCTTAGTGAATGCACAGGAATGTTTTCACAATGATTAAATAGAGGGTAAGGGGGGGTAGCAAGGACAATGGGTTTTAAAGGACGATCAGCACAAAACAAATAAAAATGAAGAATAATTTAGTTTGTGATTAGTAAAGTTATGTTGTCACTACACACCATGTTTTTTAGTCTTCAAAATGCTCTTTTGGGGAACTTGGTCACATAAATCAAGCACATTTTCCCTTTTAGGGTTCGTCACAAAGCTTTACTCCTTAACAATAACAGAGCAATATCTGACATATACTGATACCTTTGGGGCAAAGGACATAAACATGAACATGAAGCCGATTGGGACAGGAGGGGTAATGTCCTGTTACAGACAGGGTGTTGGGGCAGAAAGGGTATGTCATACACCATGCACCAAGATTTGAAAAACCAGCATAGATATCTGCTTTCTGGAAATGCATCATGCTTTAAATATTTGCTGTGAGACAGATAAAATCATATTTGACTTTTCTCTCCTTTTCTTCTCTGACTTTTTTCTCTCCTTTTACTCACTGGATTTGAAAGATACTATCACACTTATTAGCAAACAGTTGCCTATTTACACATTCAGCAGATACAAAGCAACATAAGCATTAATTTGGAGCCATGTTTGCATCCACCTGACAAAGGTGAGACCAATATTCACTCTGTTTTTTGTGCTGATTTTGATCTCCACCAACTCCTCTTTAGCAGCTAGCTTATCGCTAACTGTATAGTCTTGTTCAACGGATGTACATTGCTGGGATAAAGCCTGACACCATCCCCTCTCGCTATCTCCGCTATAGGACATAGCACCACCCAGGACTGTTGGGATTGGTTTAAAGAAATACAAACAAGCCAGAGCATTTTCCCCCTATCCCAGAATAGATAGATGGCCAGACCATAATCCAGCACTGACACAGTGCTGTGGACATAGGTCTGGCAAAGTGAGACTACTAACTGTATATCTGTTGATTTGACAGACCTGTGGAGAAGGGACAGATGTTGTGGGAGAATGATGATGAGACAGCACAAATGCATGCTGGGTAAAGAGTCCAGCAGAAGAACTGCAGCAGACTGTTTCCCTCCAGCTGCATATAAAGCCATTGGTGAGCTACAAGGGAAGTGAAAAAAAAAAATTAATGTGTGTGTGTGTGTGTGTGTGTGTGTGTGTGTGTGTGTGTGTGTGTGTGTGTGTGTGTGTGTGTGTGTGTGTGTGTGTGCGTTCGTGTGTGCGTGTGTGTACCTCTCAGCAGCTTTGTCACGCTTAGATCCATTAGAAAGCTAAGGATGGCAGTCAAAATTCCTAGAGCAGCGTAGCAATACCACTCCATTCCACACACTGTTCCCAAACAGCACCTCAGCTTCAACAGCCACTCTAAGGACACAAACACGTGGGTTAGCCTTCGTAAAGTTGTATTTGTGTCTTGTAAGGCCAGAAATAATATTATTTATATATATATATATATCATAATCCTAAAAGTATTCTAGGACAATGATTGTGCTGTCTTTGAACTCAACAATAATCTTTGGCTTCTCACATTAAGGTCAGACAGCTTCCGTTCATGTTTGATATCACATGCAGATTGGCTACGATATACGATAGCTACTCTCTGACGTATTGATCGGGTCAGTATTGATCCCATTCAAATGATTTTCCACTTCAGTCTGACCTTTGGCAGTTGCGCGGGACCGTCGGCATGGTGTCCACGGATCACCAAGGAGCAGACTCGTATTATGGGATGCTGCTGATTGATTTTCTTGGTCCCAGTTGTTGATCTCGCTTAATGTTTTACTCCCAGGAGCCTCATCCAGGCTCTTCATTCTGTCTTGAAGTGTAATTGTTAAAACAGTCTCAATCAAACACTGAGGCTCAATGGTGACAAAAAACACAACAGAAGACAAATCGAAGACACATCAAAAACAGATCGACTTACCTGGTTGCAATAGTAAGTGTTATATCTGTGCGGACGGTTATATGTGTGGGTGTAGTGCAGGTGTGCTGGTACCACCACTGACCTCTGTTAAGCTATTAGCATAGAAGTGATGGAGCAGTCATGGTTGACAGGGTAGCTAATATTAACTCTTTGGAGGAACAAGTGCCCTTCATCGGTCTTGATAGCAAAAATGCAGTGCGAGAGTCCAAGTCCAATATTTACTCTTTTTTAGCTTACTTTTTGGTCTCTACCAACTTGTTTTTTTTTCTTTTTTTGTGTGGTTATATTGTCATATCATCATATTGATGCATGGTACAGTATGTGTAGTATTTGTTAAATAAAAAAAATAAAAAATTCTGCCGCTTTTTATGACATTTTTGTTACTTTTTCCAAGTTTTTTTTCCCTTTTCCCGATGTCACTTTTCTTCTGCGTTTTTTTTTTTTACATTTTTGTTGTTTTTATCCCCCAATGTTTTTTAAGCATTTTCCGTCATTTTTGTCACTTTTTTCAACATTCTTTTATCAATTTTTTCAAATGCTATAAAAAAACACCCAAATTCAAAGAAAGTAGTGAACGGATCATTTATTTTACTTGTAAAGAGCATCATATGGAACCATCCACGTTATTTTTTTGGACATTTTGGTTGATAAAAACCCAAATTTCTGATATAGAAACTTCTAGAAAATGGGTCAAATTTGACCCGAGGACAACAGGAGGGTTTAAAGCTCTTTTGCTGTTAAATGCTCAGAGAAATGTTGAGAAGCTAATCCCTAACAGCTGCCTGCTGCAGCTGAAAACATAACCAAAACAGTAAAGTTGTGGGCCGACAGCTTAATACTAGGCTGAAACTCATTATGAAGCTCTGTATGTTTGCCAGCTAGTCTAGTTTTCATCTTAAGTGCTTTTGTTAGCATGTTGCTAACTTGTGTGATACAACGGGAACACTGCTCCATAGCACCTCTAGTGTTCAAAAACTTTTAATTATTTCTAATGATTTTGTTTAATTTTTAAGTACAAGGTGAAATCAAAGTTGTATTATGATTATCTGTCCTCCATTATTACCATGATAGCACTATTCAGTGTGATCGACATTTTACAGCTCAGATGGATATGAACAGATGCCATTGCTATGACCTTCCTTGTGTCAGTGATTGGCTTCAAAGACTCATTTGAAAAGCCTGCAGGGATCAGAAAAGTCTTTCAACATGAAAAGAATAATCATGAATGCTGTAAATATCCGACACTTTGTAGGAAATCATGGTTTCCAGCAGACTGCTCAAGGTCAAGGTAATCATTGTTCAGATCCTCGAACACACACACACACACACACACACACACACACACACACACACACACACACACACACACACACACACACATGGTGCGTAGCACTATCTTTGTGGGGACCCGTCATTGACATAATGCATTCCCTAGCCCCTTACCCTAACTTTAACCATCACAACTAAATGCCTAACCTTAACCCTTACCCTAACCCTAACCATAACCTAATTCTAACCCTAATCCTAAAACCAAGTCTTAACCCTTAAATAGCCCTTTAAAGTTGTGGGGTCCAGCATTTTGGCCCCACAAAGCTGTCCCGACTCCACAAGTATACTGTATGCCCGGTTTTTGGACCCCACAAATATAGTTAAACAAGAACACTCTCTCACACACACACACACAGACTTCAAATTAGTCTCTTTAGTTCATGTTTATTTTCCTCAGTTCCACCTCCCCTTGAGGCTTTCAATAAACACTTGTGTTATTATTTAGATTTGAAATCTGCATGCTGTGAACGTCCGTCACACTCTCACACATACAGACGCATATACACCATTGAAATGTACGCACATACAGACTGCTTTTCTCTGTATAAAAACTTGTTTCCATGGGAACGGCACACCCAGGCGACCACAGAGCCAGACAGGAGGTTACCTTACTTAATTCTCATAAATAATCATTATTGACAAACTAGGACATTTCTCCTCAGGAAAATAAGAAAAAAGGGATGTAACACAGTTCCAACATCTGAAAATGAATATATTTACAAATAAATATTTCTGTAAGCAAAAAGCCACAAGTTACATGTCCTTTTTTTTTATTCAAAGGAAATACAAAATGAAAAATTCTGAAATACAAAACTAAATAGGTGATCAGCTGAGATTTTAAAGTGTTCTCAGAAGTTTTTCATGAACAGCTGTATAACTACATATGCATACAAAGCTGACCATACGTGAGATGACCTTCTAGCTCAGCCACTGTGTGTCTATCACTGGGACTCGTCGCTCCATCTGCAACATTATGCAACATGCAGCAGCTGAGGCAGACACAACCCAAACACAGGCGCATGTGTGTGTGTGTGTGTGTGTGTGTGTGTGTGTGTGTGTGTGTGTGTGTGTGTGTGTGTGTGTGTGTGTTTCAGTGCTCTTTGGTGGCAGATAGGAATGCACGCACAAACATACATATAGAGGTGACTCATGTCACTGGTGAGACAACGTGGATTACTGACATCAGAGAGATCACATTCTTCCTCTCACTCTCTGTTGTTATTCTTGTTTGTCAATTGCATAATTTCTGTTTCTAGCCGGCTCCCTGAATGATTATAAGCCATATTTTATCATTATTATGCATTTGACTCCATCCAAACTTAATCACATGGTAAACATTATGTATCCCACTTTTAACCTCACAAGTGTTTTATCTTCATTCATTGACACTGACCTACATATTTGAATGCCTTAAGGCAGGGATCACACTGGATGCCTAAATAGACCATTCATTTCTTTGAAGTTGTTAAGATGCTATGATCTGCTGAGCTTTCCAATACACACCTCATATTTGTTATCATCGAGAGCTTCCTCGCTTCCCAACAACCAAACTGAAATTAAGAGAGGGCTGTGTATATTCTGCCATAATAAAAAAAGACAGCCATATGAAATGTTTTTAACTTTTTGAAAACTGAGATACGTACCAGCTAAGATTAGTTCAACCTTAAATAAAATGACAAAAATGTATTGAAAAATGAATATGACCAACATCACTGACATTTCCTAACACATTTTGCAGACTACCACTTTGGTCTTGATGACAACTCCATCAGAGGTGCAAAACACCATCTAATTTTGAATAAAAGGCCAGTATGAACCAACAATATTACTGCTGTTACTATGGAGGGGTAGAGGCTCTGTGCTCCCTGGCAGGGAGTAGGTTAGTTGCTGGGCTGGATTTAGACCTTCAGCAGGGGCTCTGAGCTCTATACTGATAAGACTGGGAGAACATATCACTGTGTGGTGTCATTTGTAATGTCTGGTAACCTTTCAAACGTGGCCTTAAACAGCGGACTGCCTTGAATTTCATTTTCAAGATGATTGTGATTGCAGTTGTAATGATGAGTGACGATATATGTGTCATACACAGGTCATATATATATTATAGGCAACCCACTCTTGACTGAAAAGCAGAAGTCAAATATGTAATGTCAATGAGCACATTAATGGATTTTAATAGATTAGCTGTCAGCAGCAAAGAGGAGAGCAGTGAGTTTCCTTATCATGATGGCCTGTGCTCTCCACGCAGGTATTAATAGCCACAAAGCAATGTCACTACTAAGTCCCCTGCTGCCGCTGACAGCTTTGTTTTCAAGCACATTCTTTCCATCTTTGTTTTGTTCCTAACTTATACTCTGAAATAAGAGGCAAGGCTCCTTTTTCACTTTTTAATTGACTTTCCTCTCTCCACCCAGCTCAGTGGCAAAACAGCATTTTCCAGCGTATCATTTGGTGTAAATGTGCTCGGAGGTTTAACATTTGAGAGATTAACTCATTAAACAGACGACAAAAATCTCTCTAATGAGATGCTGTGAAAACGCTGATGTCATTTAATGGCAGAACCATGTGAGGATCCAATGTCAGGACAAAGGCATAGCACTTAATGTTAAGAAAACGGCACAGACAGAATTAAAGAGAAGAGAGGGAAGCTATTTTAGGCATGGTGTCTCTGAAAGGACAACTGTTGCTCTTAACCTCATAGCCTTCAATGCCCAGACCTTTTCCAACAACAGACCCCTCTCTCCATCGCTCTGTGCATCTCATGATAAATATAGAACACTATTACCCTTTCCCAATGAGCTGTGACACATGTGCGCACCTCCCAATCACGCATTGGACCACACACTATATAAGGGCCAAGGGTGGGTGGCTTCAGGAAAGTGGGAAAATAAAGGACTTTACCTAACACAGACAAGAAAAACACAAGATAGGAAGAACAGAAAGCAGACAGAGGAGCTGTGTGTAACATTTTTTACATTTAAGCGTCTGAAAGACTCCCATAAGAATCCACTCTCTCCGCCTCCCTCTTCCCTCCCTTTACTCTTCCTCCTCTGCCTTACCCAGCACTCTCAGCCATCCATGAGTGTGACCAACTCCTCTGCCTATCGATCGGAGCGTAGTTTCCACCAGACCTCATCCTCATCCTCTGGTAACCCATACATGGAGAAGAGCCGGGGACTGTTTGCTGAGGACTTTGGCTCCTTCATGAGGCCTGGGAGCGACGCCTTGGGGTTTTCCAGTAAGTTGGAAGCAGGTTCTGGTCTCTGTTACTCCTTTTGTATACAAAAGTGGTATGAAAATAATAGCAACAGCAGGTTGAAGAGACAGCTTTGACTGTAAAGTAGATCTATGTCTGTGCTTGGAAGTTATTTGTTCAAAGTGTGGTGTTTTTTTCTCCATAAAGTGGTGATAAAATATGTCCATGGTGGAAGTTCAGAGGAGGGAGAAAGAAACAGGCAGGACAGAGTTAAAAAGGCAAAGGGACTCTAGTGTGGTTGATGTGTGTGGAAAAATATATTTCTAAGTAAGATTGTAGCCATGGTTTGATGGAATAACTTTAGTGTAAAAAAATAAATAAAAGAAATTGAAAAGAAAAGAAAACAGATGCACACAAGGGAACATACTCTAAGTTTAGGCTGTATTTCTGTAGAAATGGAGGCATTAATCGGCTTTCTCTTCCAGGTTTTTCAGGCATTTGTGTGTTTAAATTTCACATTATAAGGTCAGGTGACATTTCACTTTACAGTGCCTGTGGTTCATCTTCTAGCTCAATAATGTGTGAACTGCTCTGTATCAGCTCACTGCTGGCGCACACAGACGTGTGAATGTGTGACATCTAAACTTTAAATGGACTCGGAGTCCATGTGGCCCATGTATGAGGGACAGAGTTGAATTGTTTTGGAACCATTGTTGGTATCCCATAACAGCGCACAGGAGCCTAATGGGTGGATGCAGCTAAAGGGAAAGCCAGGCACACACCCAAATACACACACACACACACACACACACACACACACACACACACAAGCAAGCTGGGGAATGCTGGACTGGCCGCCAGCAGTGTGACTTCACACACTGAGTATCTTGAATGACGCCTGCATAAGGAATGACCAGATGGTTGCCTGGTGACCAGTGTACACACCAAATACAGTGCTTACACACACAGTTGGAATGATGTCACACTGTCAAACTAACCTGCATGGGAAGTCAGAGCTAATATCTCACGCACACTCATGTCCAGTCTGTGTGTGAGGTCATGTGTCACCAAAAAGTTCTTCACTGAGCTCAGAATCTCAGGGGACAGACTGTAACTGACCAGCATCAGACTGCATGACTATCATATGTTTCTCTACTCTATCCTGTTACTGCCATAAACCTTTTCCATACAGGTAATCAATATCTTAAAAAACAACAACAATGGAACAAATGACTAGGTGTAACGTGAAGGGTGTCCCTCATAGTCACAACCCCACAGAATAGTATCAACCGACTCTTCAGTTCCGCTCAGCTACACAGCGCTTTTTCCTTTCCCCCAAATTCTGCTCTCATCTACTCCATCTTTCAGCAGCAGCAACAGCAGCAGCAGACAGCTGTTTTTAGTGAAATGGCTCTGATAAATCTGTTATCTAACTGCCCACCGCAAAACAGCAGACAGACAGTTAGCAACTGGCTGGGAAAGAATAAAAATTCTTGGTAGTTGCTAAAAAAACATCTGCTGAAATCAAACCATTGCTCTGATCTGAACTGTGACTTTTCAATTACTCTCTGTAGAACTTTATACAATAACAATATACAGCCAAGTATGCTGGCTCCCACCTATGGTATAACCACAGAGAGCCTCATCATACAATTTTTAATTTGGTTTCACCACCAAGAATATTACATTCATAATTGTCATAGCCATTTACTTCAGCAAATTCCAAAGATCTTGCAATAAATAGCCTGTTAGTACCATGGTCATCATGTCATGCATTTGACTTTTTTTCTAATCAAAGCTGGTCAATTTATAAAAGACATTTGTTTAAGTCCAAATCTGTCAAAGTCTAAAACGACACTTCCACAATTCCATGAATTTGATGGGAAACCAAATAAATAATATAAATCAATTTCAGAACTGCTGTGATGCAAAAAAAGAATGGCCAAATAATTAATGTGACACATTTAAGGTCAAATAATATGTAGAAAGCTACACAATTACCACTTCTGTGCCTTTATTTTAAGAATATAAAGTACTCAAATGTCATTGTCAAATACAATAGTATTTACATACTCATCCTTTCAGTGATGTGAAAACTAACAAAGCAAGCACCAAGACCCTGAAACTGAAGCAGCTTAATGGAATTCAGCCAGCATTCATTTTCCTACTGTGTCTATTCTATTGTTCCTGCCTTTAAAAAAAATTCACAGACTTTTTAAAAGGTATGTGTTTTAAAATTATGTTCCCAGGATATATACAGATCCGGGCTAGCTTTGCCTCTAAAAAAAAACTTGTAATCTCAGAAGAAAATAGTTGAATAGCCTGAATAATGTTGTATTCTAAGTTGTTGGCATGTAACACCGAAATGACAATAACTGAAAATCTTTCAATAACATGATGTAGTCTTTTAAATCAATGAGAGCCTATAACATGTCTGTTACCGATTCCTATATCGTTATTATCACACACCCACAATTATCAGACCATGTGATTACCCTCTTTAGCATGTAGCGTAAATGAGAATACAGTGAAAACGATTTGTCAAAGAGGCAAGTACAGATTTACTTCTATTTCCTCCTGTGGTTTAAGATCCTTTCTCATCTTGTGGCCTTAGGTGGTTCTGGAAATATCAAGACTCTTGGGGATTCGTACCAGTTCACGGTTGACGTGCGAGACTTCTCCCCTGAAGATGTCATCGTCACCACATCCAACAACCAGATTGAAGTTCGTGCAGAAAAGGTGGGCGGCCTTCTTTTTTTATATTGAATAGTATACATAGTCTTTAAAACAATGTTAGTGTTCCAATGATATTACTACAATCATATTAAACTGGGGTCTGTGGACTAGACAAATCACTTATAAAAGCATTTATCTACAGTCACAATACATTAAGTAATCGCTAACATTCTGTCTTTGGCAGTTGGCCCAGGATGGTTCAGTGATGAACACTTTTACACACAAGTGTCAACTACCTGACGATGTGGACCCCACCTCAGTGACATCGTCACTGGGTGCCGAAGGGACCCTAACGGTCAGGGCACGGCGACACCCGGCCAAACACGAGCTCGTACAGACCTTCCGCACCGAGATCAAGATCTAGAGAGGGATCGGCTTTCTCATCACAAACCTCTCACTTTTGTTTTTATGCTACTTCCTCATTTCCTGTCTTCACTTAAACCATTCTACTTTTAAAAAAAAAAATGCCACGTCCATCCTCCACAACTGCAACAATGCCTGTTGCTGCTCATTTATATTCTGAGTTAGTTCACCACGTACACAGCAGCAATAGGTCATACCTGCACATAACATATTGAAACACAGGGGTTGGACATGTACGGCATTTTCACACACACACACACACACACACACACACACACACACACACACACACACACACACACACACACACACACACACACACGCAACAATTAACTGATCAGTTCATATTTCACTCCTGAAGACTCACCTCTGAAATTGATAGTTGCCATGTTACAGTAATAATAATTTATTGTATATTATTATTTGTGTGAATAAAATGATCCTGCTTTGACAATAAACATTGGACAATGTATAAGCCTTTTGATTGACGTATGGCAAGTTGTTTTTATTAAAGGTATGGCCTGGAGTTGGGGAAGATGATATTTTATTAAACTCTTCGGCCTATTTAAAAAGCTGATTTCTACATTTATATATAATAGCCTATATATAAATGTTATGTTTTTTTAGGCAAACAAATGATAATGGCTTCAGCATTTCTCCCTTTGACTTTTGTTGCTGCCACTATGGAGAAGGCTTTGAAACCCGATTTAGGTAGCACTTCATTTTGGAAAATAAAACAGAAAAAACAGAGTGTAACTGAAAGTGTAATTACGGTAACATTAAAACGTAATAAAAAATAAATAAATAAGCAAAAAAAAGTAATTTTGGAAATTCTCTTTTTGGTTTCTGCACTACATTTTGGTGGTGGAGGGTGTGTTGGGGGATAGCCAAACCTCAGTATTACAGTAAATCCTGGCTAAGACGCTGTCCAAGATGTAGTTTTTTAGAACCTCACCAGAATTGAACTGTCCGCCCCTGTCTTTATTCAATATGCTAATTCATTAATAACCCATACAGTGTATCCACATAATGATAAAAAAATAGGACAAATGTAGGCCTTAAGATGTGGTAAGCAGTGAACACCACAAGGCAAACCACTCAATATGAAAAATCTATACGAAACCAAGCTTAGGATAGAAGGTGCTTCTGTTCAGTCTTTTATTTGTGTTTATGAGGCATCTGTTGTGCTTACATGAAAAAAGAATTTCAAAGATTCTATTCAAACAAAAATAATTTAGAAGCCTTTGGTATGTGGCTGTTATTTACTCTATGTTTGAGCCAGGCTGAGGGCCTGAGGCCTTTGCATTTTGGCATGCTTCTCTGTGTGGAAGACAACATTACATAGCCTAATTTATAATGTTGTAGGCTACTGTAAGTGGCCTTGAAATGAATGCTTTTTGTTCCCTTGAAGAGTGCTTTGGAAGTAGGCTATTATTATAATACAGTTTGATACTACTCAGTAGCCTAGTATAGTAGCCTACACTATGATTTTGAATTTAAAATAAAAAAGCAAGGTTTTTGGTAGGTTTACTTTTCAGTAGCTCATTGGCTCCAACTTGAAATGTGTTTAATAACATCTAAAGTGTTGGTGGTTGTGGTGTGTGTCACCCATGGATGTATACAAAAAACAGAATAACTTAATGATATTGCGCCACCCCGTGGTCATCATCAGCACAGCACGTGTTCACACTGCGCGTGCTCCTGTGATACATCCGGCCGGTCCCTATCAATCGATCAGAGAGAGGAAGATGGCGGTGGATGGAGTTATGGTCAACGGGGCAGGATCGATCACCGAAAAACTCGATTGGGTTGTTTTTTCCTAACAGAGTCAAACACTCCATATCACCGCCTTAGCAAACATTTGAACTCAGAGCGAAAAAGCTACAACAAGAAGGTAATTCGGGAGTTTGTTTTTATTATAACTGCGCTTGAATTGAGCGATATGAGCAAGCTAGCTGAGGAAACAACAAGGGATGAAGACAGGCCCGACTCATCGGTCCGCCATCTTGTCCCTTCACTACATGCTTGTCAAGGCACGCTAAATTAATCCCTGATAACAAAGCTACAAGGATGAAGGAATTGTAATCGATGTATTGCACTGTCAAACCAAGCTGTCAAAACTTAGAAAATCTTCATTTCCAGTCACAAAACAGCTTTACTGTTGTTTTCCCGGTATTTTGAGTCTAGTGAGAGTTAGTTCATGGCCGACATCAGTTGAAGCTAGCTAAATGCTGGAGTCGTTCTGGCTTTTTTTTTTGTGGCTACTTGTGGTTTGGTTAACTTTAGCTAACGTTACATTTCATGCTTGCAACCTATGCGTATATAAGCTAGCTAACGTTATATTTTGAATGATTGTTTTTTTTCGTTGTTAACACAGTTTAAAAATCGTATCTCTGTTTCGAGTATATACCTTTTCTGTAGAAGATATTACTAGCTACATCCATTAGTGCAGAGACCACTGCCGTTCAGTAGCGTTACAGCACTAATCAGAAACACTTTCTACAAGATAAAGTATTTGTTTGAATTGTGTATCACCGCAAAGGCAGAGTTAACGTTACCTCAATACAAATTTAAGAATGGTTTCCATTGATGTGTGTATTGATATAACCCAATCGACCTAACCGTTTTGCGCTGTTCGTTACATGTAAATAGGAGTGAGTTGCAGGATGAAGTTACACGTTTTCCTAAAACTTTTGTGATCAGATACAGTATATGACAGTTTGAAATGGGACTACTGTTTGGAGCATCTACATGTCATTGTGCTCATTTTACAACAAAGATAGTATTACATTACGTCGAAATAATGAACGTAGATAAGCATTTATCCATCCTGAGTGACTACAGATATATAACTGTATTAAGGTTAGAGTTCATTCATTCATTCAAACCTTGATTTAAGCCTGAGAAATCATTGAGGTTTCCCTCATTGGCAATGATGTCATTAAACCGAGAAATACACAAAGTTAAACAAATCAAAATAGGGCAACACTCAGTGAAAACCATTGCACACTGAGGCAAAGTGGTTTGAGATCATTGTCTTTAATATTCCGGGGGAAGTGAGATCTTGAGAATGTGTTGCAGATAAGTTGCTTTTTGAAGGCTAATAGTCTGTATTTTGTTTATCATTACACTCTCATATCTTAACCACTGAAATGGTTGCTCTATTCATCTGAATTATTAATCAAAACCAATTGCTTTACTATGCTGAGGGAGGATACATAGTCATATCAGAGGTGAACAACGCTGATTGATTGGTAGTGTCTAATTAAAGGCCAATAAATGTCAGTGTAAAGACAAGCTGGTCAAGCCGACTATCAGCCTTTTGAGCCTTTCCTAATGTAGCCAACCACATATGACTTCTTGCCTGTCAGCGGTCCGCAGAGCCCGTGCCTGCCCGCCAGCCTCTTCCACCGTCCCCAAGCCATTGGGACGATGGAGTTCCCGTGGCACAGTGGGAAGGTTCTGGAGCAGCTTAACTGCCAGCGCAAGCAGGGCCTGCTGTGTGACTGCACCTTTGTTGTGGACGGGGTGGACTTCAAGGCCCACAAAGCTGTGCTGGCCGCCTGCAGTGTCTACTTCCGCACCCTCTTCCTGGACCAGAAAGATGTGGTGCATCTTGACATCAGCAATGCAGCAGGTGGGTTCCCATCCGTATACCTTTACATAATAAAACCTTTTCTGATTCAGATTCTGATCAGCCTGTGTATTTCTGCATACTTTATCACATTATGTGTTTGATTTATTTTGTAATTTTTATTATCCCGTGCTCTGCCTTTGCATACCGTCACAGTGCTTTACTTAAATAATAGTACTTAACATGTACCCCACCAACGCTGCTGTTTAACCAGACCTGTTGTATTGTTGATTATCGTTGCAGGTTTGGGTCAGGTCCTGGAGTTTATGTACACTGCCAAGCTGACTTTAAGTCCACAGAATGTAGAAGATGTGCTGGCTGTTGCTAACTTTCTACAGATGCAAGAAATTGTAAACGCCTGCTCTGCGTACCAGTCAATGGCAAATCCAGCTCCATCCCTCATAACACTGGATTTTGCTGTTGGTAAGTCCAATTTTCACAAAGCTTTGGCAGCTTTTTCAATATAGGGCTGCAGTCAATACTAAATATAAGTAGTTTTTTGTAATGAATGCATTAAACATTACATTTTCATGTCCGAACCTTTAAAGTAATAATAATTGTCCTCAACTTCATCATTGCGCCCTCAAAGTGCTGAACCAGGTCAATCATTTGTTGCTGGTGTAGAAAGGGGCGGATGGGGTTAACAAGGTACATTTTCTGTGTTGAATGAATTTAAAAAATCAAATGTGTTTAACCTTAACTGTCACTTCCCATGGCATGAGGTTTCTTAATGTTTATATTATTTGGAACAAGGTATTCCCACTCTATCCATAGTTGGTAGCAGATAGCATTCTTCACCTGCGTTTTAAAGAAATAAGAAGTCAGAGCTTTAAATTTTAAAATGTCGTTCAGGCATTCATATTAATTAACTGTTGTTATATCGAGTTGATATTAAAGGAGAATTCCGGTCAATTTCAACACGTAGCTCTGTTGTTCGTCTACAAACTACAACACTAGTAAGTAGTACAAAAATATTTTCAAAAATAGGCATATGCTTATTTTTTAAAAGTAAGTGCTGTAGTACAACTAGCAGGAGACAAGTTATAAGTGAGGTAAGTTTGGAGACACTACCTTATTTAATCATTCAATTAATAAATATTTTTGTATCTCTTTTCGGTGTTGTACTTTGTAGACGGTCCCTAAGCACTGGTCTTGCCGTCTGAACACCGGAACTAAACAGAGCTGAATTAGCACAAATTTTATGCATTTCTTTCACATCTGCTGCAGTCAGATTCACTGTGTTCACTCGGGAGGAATCACTTCACATAGGTAGGCACTTGTAATGACATTTTGAACATGTTAAGAGGCTAAAAGCACGTTCAAAACTTGCCTGGTTTCAGCCTCCTGGGTGCAAACTGTAGCAGGAGGATAACACGGTGTAGGCAACACTGATTGTTTTCGTTTTTCTCGCTACTGACAGGACTCCAAATTTACAAACAACAGAGCTATGTGTTGAAATCGACCGGAATTCTCCTTTAACCTTTTTATTAAAATTCCCATCTGGTAAAATATTTCTCTGATATGATGATTGCGATACAATTTCATGTATTCCACATTTTGTGCAAAATATATTGGTCTCTGGTTACTCATTGTTGTTTATACTAAGCTATTAACCTAATCTGATTCAAATTTAACATTTTGATTCCATTCCACTTTGCAGTCCAAGTATGAAATATGGAGCCTTACTGTATATACAGTAATCGCCCACCATCTTGTATTAAAAAGGAAACCTCTCAATTTTTTCTTCACTTACAAACCAGAAGAAAAACAAGGTGAAGTAGAGCAGAGAGAGGAACTGGAGAGCGATCTGGCAGAAGTGGCATCTCAAGCAGAGGAGAGTCCTAGTATCCCCACAGAAGATAAAGAGCCCCCACAAAATCAGGAAACTGTAAAGGAAGACATCTCCACTGAAACGCATCAGACTGTTTCCAAGCCCAGCCCCACCAGAACCCACTCAGGCCGAGGACGACACCCCAAAACCGCCCCTATTTCTGCTCAAAAGAAGATACCTGTAAAGAAAGAGGAAGAAAGTGCTGCACAAGATGCACCTGGATTTCAGGATGACCCCTCTGATGCTGACTACGCGCCCAGTAAGTACATATTTATAGAATGTCATCTAATCTGTCCATTGGGGGAGTTTAAGGTCCACATGATGCATTGAAGCGTCTTTAGCAAGTGTTGCTCTTTCTTATTTGACTAATAAACTGAGATATTTTCCCTTTGTTTACAGAATCACAGTTGAAATCCGCTGGCACCTCATCCTACATGAGCTCTCGAGGGAGAAGAATCCGAAAACCTCCTCGACGAAACTTCCCACCTGGTGAGCAGGCTGCGCTGGTTTACTCTGCTACAGTATATCAACCCAAACGTCTTCCCGTTCTTCCAAGCTTTTCACTGGTTATGGAACTTGTTGAGTATCATCATACAGAAACATATTCCAGACAGAAAAAGTCAGGGAAATTGACACATTTGAAAAAGGTTTCAATAGAACTAGTGTTCTAGTGTTTCTTTAGTTTTAGTCTTACATTCAATTCCAGGTATCGTGACGGTTAAAAAAAAAAAAAAAAAAAGGCTTTCTGAAACCCACAGAAACTTTGCTATTATACCAATTACCATTTCCAGTCAAGGCTTCAGACAGTATGTCATTTTCAGGCGTTCCCTATTATCGTCCTTGTAGACAATTACTCAGAGGAAGAAGGCACATCAAAGAAAAAATCTGAGAAGAAGGTGGCGGAGCCGGCAGAAGAGGCCGGAGAACAGCAGGACGACTGTGCTGGCGACGGGGAAGCTGATGATGAAGAGGGGTCTGGAGAAGAAGACGATGAGGTTAGCGAGCAGGTTGATGGAGTCGATTCGGGCAGCGACAGAGATGGGAGACAAACTCAGTCAGCGTCTATGAGCAGCCGATCGGAGTCAAAGCCTTACAGCTCCGTGACACACAAATGTGAGGTGAGAAATATCAGTCCTGGTGCAGGAGGAAAGGAACTGTAGTCATTTACAATTTGTAACTTCTTTACCTTGGTGTTTCCATTTTGTCAGACTTAATGCTTTGTTTAGCTTGTGCACATACGTTAATATCATCAAATAACGTTTAATTTACGGGATTGTTCCGGTGCCGCCGGATGTCCCTCATTTTTGGCCGGATGTCCGTCACCTTCATCTTTCTTTGTGTTGGCATTCTAAACTCCGGTCGATTTCTGAGGACTATGGTTAACTGCTCCTCAGATCTCTGCAGGGTAAATCCAGACAGCTAGCTAGACTATCTGTCCAATCTGAGTTTTCTGTTGCACGACTAAAACAACCTTTGAACGTACACGTTTCACCAAAACAAGTTCCTCTCCGAGGCTATTTTGCAGAGGCACTGTTGCTCTGTCTGGCCGCCCAAGACGATTGTGATTGGTTTAAAGAAATGCCAATAAACCAGAGCACGTTTTTCTCCCATCCTGGAATGCTGTGTGGACTAGCCAGACCCTCCTCCGCAGCGCTCAGGAAATAGGTCTGGCAATGCGAGACTATTTCTACTGTGACAATGATGAGCAGTGCTATTCCACAGCTTGTGGCACAAAGTTGCTAGAAACAAATCACAATCGTCATGGGGGCCGCTAAGCGCCGGACGGAACCCTGGTGCCGCTGCAAAATAGCCTCGGGAAGGAACTTGTTTTGGTGGAACGTGTTCGTTCAAAAGTTGTTTTAGTCATGCAACAGAAAACTCAGATTGGACAGAGAGTCTAGCTAGCTGTCTGGATTTACCCTGCAGAGATCTGAGGAGCAGTTAACCATAGTCCTCAGAAATCCACCGGAGTTTAAACTTCCAACACAAAAGGAAGCATAAAGTAACAGACATCTGGCCGAAAAGGAGGATATCCGGCGGCAACGGAGCAATCCCGGATGTGAAACGTCGTGAATATAGACTACAGTAGAAACAAACAGCCACAGGGGCATTAGAGCTTATATATCCCCACCAAACTTGGAAATGTTGTTGATGCTGGGAGCTTTTATGCAAATCTCAATGTCAGAAGCAAATGTTGGTTACATTTGCATACAAAGATTTGCATTGAAAGGTTTTGTCAGCTCACTCTTCATGACATATTTTTTTTTCTTTCCAGGACTGTGGGAAGAAATTCACCCACACTGGTAATTTCAAGAGACACATGCGTATTCACACAGGAGAGAAGCCGTTCAGCTGTCGGGATTGCAACAAGGCTTTTTCTGACCCTGCAGCGTGTAAAGCCCATGAGAAAACACACAGGTGAATTACTTATTTATTTTCAGCGAGACATTTAGTTTACTGACACCCGCCTATTGAGCTCTGTCCACTTTGTGTCTTTAATTCTGCTACTGTCACCTCCTAGCCCTCTGAAGCCGTACTGCTGCTCGACTTGTGGAAAGAGCTACCGCCAGATCAGCCTGCTCAACCTGCACCGCAAACGCCACACGGGCGAAGCGCGGTACAGCTGCGAAGTGTGCGGCAAGCTCTTCACCACGTCCGGCAATCTGAAGCGCCACCAGCTGGTGCACAGCGGCGAAAAGCCGTACCACTGCGACTTCTGCGAGAAGGCCTTCTCTGACCCCACCGCCAAGATGCGACATCTGGAGACTCACGACACGGAGAAGGGCAACAAGTGTGCGTACTGCGACAAACGCTTCAACCAGGTAACAACATGTTCGTGAAGGCTTTTCTATAAGCAACTGTACAACAAACATTCATGCTGTGATTGCAGATTTATTTTTCTGACAAATGTTATAATATCTTCAACTGTAGAAAACCTGAGTTTGGTAGCCACATGTTACTATTATTACCAGTGATGTGGTACTGAGCATATGATATTGAGTCTCTTAAAGAGGCAGTAGGTAAAACTAAACTAACTTTCTGTCATATTTGCTGAAACTGACCCTACGTTCCAGTAGAACTATATGAAGCTGGTAATTAAAAAATAAAAATCTTCACAATCCTACCTACTGCACCTTTTAACTCTTTACCTAATTTTATGTTTTTTTTAGCCGGGAAATCTGAAGGCCCACCTAAAGATCCATATCACAGACGGGCCTCTCAAGTGCAAGGAATGTGGCAAACAGTTTACTACCTCAGGTAAGAAGATAGTATTTTACCATATTTTTCTTGAATTTTATTTACTTCTGTTCTACAGAAGTTATACAGTTATCCAGAACTGAAGAAGTATCTGACTGAGAACCTTCACAGACTTCTGTTATACAGTGATCTTAACTTGTTAGAAATGTACTGAGGTGGGCGCCTGGATAGCTCAGTTGGTAGAGCAGGCGCCCATATGTAGAGGTTTACTCCTCGACGCAACGGGCCCGGGTTTGACTCCGACCTGCGGTCCTTTGCTGCATGTCGTTCCCCCTCTCTCTCCCCCCTTTCATTTCTTCAGCTGTCCTGTCAATAAAGGCCTAAAAATGCCCCAAAAATAATCTTAAAAAGAAATGTGCTGAGGTCGACAACAAATTCTACCCAATCTCTGTATAATGTGATGATCTGCTGTTTTTCTCTTTTTTATGATTGTAAATTGTGGCTCTTTGGGTTTTGGACTTATATGCCACAGGTGAATTGATGATGTAAATAAGCGTTGCCACCCCACGGTTGTCACATGATTTCAGTTAAAGTTAGTAAGAAGCTACCGGTGGTGTTAACAGAGCTATAGTTAACTGGTCATTAGGGGTGGTACGGTTCATGAAAAAACATCCGAACTGCTCGGTCCGCTTGTCTCAGTTCGGAGCGTGTGTGTGCCGCACGGTTCGATGCATGTGCAATGTAGCCTCGTGCCCGTCAGGTGCCCGTATGTGACCTCAGACAGTGTGTTTCCCTTTCGCGCGAAAGAAGAGGTGTGGACAAGTTACCAACAAAACGTACAGCTAAAGACCGTGCAAAACATTTCAGATCGTCCTGCCAACCTGTATACATTTTAACATCAATGTACCGTAACGTTTTTTCACTCTGAAGTCGCTGAAGCGGCTGCAGTCTAGATCCTGTCGGGTCTCTGCAGCGGGCAGGGCTGCTCAGTTCTCCCCGCGACTGACGCACGCGCACGCACGCACACACAAACACACACGGTGGATGCAGGAAAAAATGGAGATGAGACGTATACAGGAGGACCTGACAGCTACGCTCGTTATTGTAAGTGCAATGATAAGTCCAATAAGTACTTTATCAAACCGTCTGACTGTGTGTCCCAGCCCAGGCCAGGCCAGGATAGGAAATTAACTAACAATGTAAACTGTTTTTGTTTAGCGTATTCTAACTTATTCAAAAGACGGAGCTTTAAGAGTTCCTCTCTTTTTCTTTTAAAGGATACATTTTTGTAAGAGCTACACTGAAGTTGGCAGTTTGATAAATGCAAGTTATTTCAATTGATATTCTGTAATATTTCAATCTTCATGTGCTAAAAAGGCACATAAGTTCCTGTAGATGGCGATACACATTCTCCTCTTTTTGCCAAATAAATGAAAAGCATGTTGAAATCATCAATGTCTTCCCTCTTGCTGTATCAAAATCTCACCTAGCTTTCCTCAGAGATGGTCCCAATAATGTGCTTAAAGTCACGTCAAATTCAGTTTGTGCATGATTACAAGATATAACTATATACTTATTTAATACTGTATCCTACATTGTGGATAATTAAGCTATATAGGCCTATCATATGCTGAAGTGACCCTAAAACCGTGATACAAACCGAACCTTGGGTTTTGTGAATCGTACCACCCCTACTGGTCATACAAACTCCCCTGGAACACACAGACAGAGCTTCAACTTTCCTTGAAATATTTGTAAATGACTGTATAATCACCTCCTGATATTGACTTTTTCAGGTATGCATTGGCAGTAGTGTTTTTTTCACCATTTCATCTGGCGCTAACACAATCCCAGCTGCTTTCAGTTTGTCTGCACATTATCTAAAGGAAGTTGACTTGTCATTGTCTTTGCTTTGAGGCATTTGGCCTAACCTTTTCTTGATGGTATCTGTTTTTTAGGAAATCTGAAGAGACACCTGCGAGTCCACAGTGGGGAGAAACCGTACACCTGTATGCACTGCCAGAGAGCTTTCAGTGACCCTGGAGCTCTGCAGCGGCATGAACGCATCCACACAGGTACATTCAGGCAGACTTTGGAATGTGAAAGCATCCATCTGAAACCCCACAAAAATATTATCTCCATCCCTTCATGGTGAGACTGTAAATCATGTTCTACAGGAGAGAAGCCCTGTGTCTGCCCTATCTGTGGCAAGGCCTTCACCCAGGCCAGCTCACTCATCGCTCACGTCCGCCAGCACACCGGAGAGAAGCCCTACGTGTGTGATCGCTGTGGCAAAAGGTCAGCAAGCAGATAAATCAGTGCTGTTACAGAAGGCTCACTTTTCAAATTCACTCGTACCTGGGGAATATTACCTGAGATTATCCAACAAGGAGACTGGGAAATATGCGAAAAGATAGCAGAGAACATTAACTATTGGTTTTAAGTTTTATTTTGCATAGGGAATAGTGGGAATCACAGATGACATGTATGGCCTCGCAGGTGTTTTGTTCAGTCTACCATCAAAAATAATAATAATATGCTACCATGAATTCTTAACAAATACTGCAGCTAAAAGTAAGTGAGGAAATATGTTATTTTTCTTTTGTAATTTATGTGAACCAGCCCTTTAAATATACCAGGGTATATGAAGGACGCAAGATGAGGGATACATGTTGTGTCTCTCTCTGGACAGGTTCGTGCAGTCCAGTCAACTGGCCAATCACATCCGGCATCACGACAATGTCCGGCCGCACAAGTGTCAGATGTGCAACAAGGCATTTGTCAATGTAGGAGACCTGTCGAAGCACATTATCATTCACACAGGTGAGGACAACATTAATGGGACTCATGGGTAATGGAGGAAATAGAGAGACAGCCATGCTCTCTGTCTCTCTGTTACTTGTTCTCCACATCGAGCAGAACTCGACAGCTTTCGCCCTCAAATCTTCAGTTGTTTTCTTTTCTCCGTCTTGCTCTCTCAGGGGAGAAACCTTTCCTGTGTGATAAATGCGGCCGAGGGTTCAACAGGGTGGATAACCTGCGCTCGCACGTCAAAACCGTCCACCACGGCAAGGCCGGCATGAAGCGGCTGGTGTTAGCCGAGGGCAACAGAGACGAGGGGGCTGATGGGTGCGCAGGGGCATCCACCTCTGATAGCGAGTTTAACATAGTTACCGTCACCACAGAGGACATCGTCACCCTGGCAACCGAGGCCTTGGCAGCCAGTGCTGTAGCTCAGCTGACAGGTCAGAAAGCGTCTTCCAGGCCGAGTTCAGTGATTTTTGGGGGGAACTATCAACATCATGGGCTTCGACCTGTGACAAATGCTGCAGATAGCACCCTGAACTTCTGTGCAGTGGACAGCGATGAGTGGTTGTTTACTTTGTGTCTTGTGTCTGTTTACAGTAGTTCCAGTGGCTACTTCAGTGTCTGCAGATGAGACGGAGGCTTTGAAAGCGGAAATCACCAAGGCAGTAGAGAAAGTGCAAGAAGCAGGTAAGACTATACAGTATACACTATACAGTATGCACTCAAACATCTGTATTTGATTAATATCATAGCTTTAAAATAAAATAAAAAAACATAGAGAGAGCACAATGGAACAATGGGGTCAGGAATGGCACTTTGAACATAACAGAATATCAGACATGGGTTGGGAGAAAAGAGAACAAAACTAATATTAGCATTAAATGCATTATTTTGAGTTAAATATTTAGAAAAAAATAATAATAATAATTAAAGGCTAAGGTGTGGTGAGGGTTTGGGTTGCGGAAGGTTTAGGATGCCACCATGAAATTGAATTCATTGCTGAGCCTGTTTGCTGCAACAGCACAGCAGATTTGGGCAGAACTGGTCTGGTGGTTGAGTTATCATGATATTCAGCATCAACTGTCAACACATTTAACAGAAGCAGCTTAAAGACAAATGTTTTTCTCATATTTCCTATTGAAGACACGAGAATTGCTATCATTGGTCTAATTCCCTAAAATGTTCCTTTTTACCATTAAAACATTTGCAGAACCTTTGCATATGCACATTTTTAATCAGTGAATGCTACAAAAAATGCTGCCAAAATCCAAAGCAGACAAATGTTTGAACTGACCCATGAAGCTTCATAGACTTGCTAAATGATATAATTAGGTAATTAATTCTCAACTCAACTATACATTGAAATTGAATTAATGCCAGTACCAAATTCATTGATGAGCAAAATAATGTTCTAAGTGACTGTTGTGTGGATTTGTGGTTGCACTACTGCATGACAACGTGATAACAAGTTTGATAAAAAAACAGAAAGATAAAAGTGACATGATGTTGAAAAAACAACCTGACCACAAGCTGTTCTGAAGCTTTCTATGATACACCATGGTTTTCATCAGCCGATAAGAGTTCCAGCCAAATTTCCACTTTCTCTGAAGATTTGAAGGACTTCTCGGCCATGCTGCCACTCAAAAGCTGAGGTTCAAAGTTGAATCTTGACCTTGGAAACAGCAGTTGTGAAAACAATTTTGTCACTACCGTATTTTGTGAGTGACTTTTTCAAGTCAGCTGTATGAACACCATCTATTCACTTTTGAATGGTACTGCTAATGCTAATGTAGTAATGCTACTACGGCACCAGCAGCAGGTAACGGCCTACCGTTAGCTAGTAGCTGGATTAAACACGGTTAAAATGCTGACAGCTAAACGGTGTAAAAGTTTGTCTGTATTTCACTGGAGAGGAACGTATGACAGAATGTATGACAGTGTGCAGCAGCTGTTGTCGAAAAAACAACACAGATGTTGCGTTCACTTCAAACTCGCCTTGCCAGCCTCGTGGTGCATTCAAAGTTATTGTAAAATACCCTTTTCCCATCCAGTGGTTGTTTTTGTGAGGAATTTACTGGTGAAATAAGTTATTGTTATAAGTTATTGTTATTACATTTTTAGTAAGTCTTTTTAATTACTCCCTGTGGCCTTAGCAATAAACAAACCGTTCTGTAATGTCGCAGACAAAATTCACCTTTTTCAGCCCTTCTGAGTTTGCAGGTATGTAATATAGTAAATTGGCTAAAATGTGCAAAAAAACAAATGATATTTAAAGAATTGTATGACCTTAAATCTAAAAAAAATCTGAAGGGAAAAATCGGTGTGATCATTTTGAACTGTGCAGTTGCGCTGATGACTTACTAAATGTTGTCAAATGTAAGTTTGATGTTATATACTGCTGTGTTTAGTTTCATTCTAAGCCAGTTAATCTCTAACATGAAGGGGAAGACGGTTTGAGGAATTTGAATCGCTTACTTTGTTTGTCGACTCTTCTTCTGTTCCCAGATCCCAACACCCAGATCTTGTACGCTTGTGATTCATGTGGCGATAAATTCTTGGACGCCAGCTCCCTCGCCCAGCACGTACGCATCCACACAGCTCAGGCCTTGGTCATGTTTCAGGCAGATTCCGACTTCTACCAATACACCACAGCCACCGCCGCTGAGGGGGATTCTGCCTCGACATGGCAACCCACATCTGGACAAGTCATCCAGGAAGGAGAGCTGATGTTCCGTGCTCAGGATGGACAGGGAGAGGCAGAGGGAGGGATGGTGGTGGAGACACAAGACGAAGAAGAAGAAGAAGAAGAAGAAGGGACAGGAGGGGTGATCCATGAGGAGGGGAGGGAGGATGAAGAGGTGGAAGCCCACACGGAGCTCCACACAGAAGGAAACGATGAAGCTGCAGCAGAGGTAGAGGAGGAAATAGAAGAGGAGATGGAATGTGAGAGTCCGGCGTAGTGGGGCAGATTTGTGACGAATGTATGAAATATTATAAACAGAAATCTAATTTATACATGAAAAGAAAATATAAGAAATGAAGGCAGTTGCTGAGACCTCAGATATTCAACATGCCATGATGGTAAACCATTAATCTATACATGATTCATAACATACAAATACTTTATAAACAATTATATTTTAGAATTTATGGTAAAAAAATCATGTATTTTGCAGTCGGAAAAGAGGTGAGATCCTAGTGAGATCCAATTATTTGGTAGATATTGTTGAGAATTCTTCCAGAGGTAGTTATACCACTTTGTATAGTTTGTTTATTTTATAAGACTGAAATGCAGAATGAGGCCGTGTTTTTTGTGTTTAGATCACAATTCTGTCTTACCCTTATTTACTTAAAGAAAGACCTCCATGTTATTTTTCCATTTCACTCAGATGAGATATGTAGATTTTCCTTAAATAGTCAAACTGTTTTTTATTGTACTTAGTTGTAAGTATTTTCATGAAAACCACATTATACAGAGATTATATACATTAACGTGTGGGGGTACTAAAGATTTATTTGGGGGGGGATTCTTAATTCCAGAAGTGGGATGTCATGAACTGGGAAACAATGTAAATGCTGTGCATGTATACTATTTGTATATTTGTTAGGCGTCCTCTAAAAAAAGTCTAAAAAATACCTCTGATAAAACATAAAAAGAAATGTGTGTGGTGATGACAACCTGGTCAGCAATTCTCAGTTTCACATTGATATCAAGACTTTTTTTTCTGGTATTGCAGTAAGCTGGTCACATTGGTATGAAGACGGTTTCCTGTCACCAATGGTTTTATTTCATTATTTTGTCTGTTTATATTAACACATGCAAGATGCCCTGTTAGACATCAGTAACATTGCTTAGACTCACTGAAAGTCATCATCTCATCAATAAAGAATCATCACACACCTGAGCAGCCTTGTGTTGTTTTTTTTTATAAAAAATGTGTTGTTTTACTTGCTTCCTTTAAGCTTACATTGCTCACAGAATATCATCAAAATGTGTGTTTCAGATATTTGAAGTAATAACATGTATAAATTCAATAAGGAAAATAAGTAATTTGAATTGTTTAAATTATTAGCAAACACACTGCATCTCTTAAGAGAACCATCCATGAAACGTGGACATCTTAAGTCATTAATGCACTGCTCCTCAACTCGTGATAAAATCATGGAATTATTGATCTTAGTTATGATTATTCAATAAATATGGTAGAATTTCTGTCCCGAGACTTGGCTTCCGTGATTGTCAGTCTTATACTAGAGCTTTCATCCCATTGGCGGAGTGGCAGTCAGGTCGACGCGTTCCTCTCTGCGATTGGCTGGAATTTGGGGTCAAAGTTAAGTCGACTCCTAACGCTGACGTCGACTTCTGCAGCAAAATGGCGTCGTTGACAGCAGTCATGCACAAGAACCGGTCCGGTTCATTACCCTCATCCAAAAAACAGACCGGAATGATGACCCAAAGGAGGTTCAGACTTTTGGACAACAATGTCCTTTTATTCCTTTCATTAGCCTCCATGTTGCATTGTGCTTTGGCTGACGGCAAAACGCTCGTTCTACTGGACAACCTCAACATCAGAGACACACATTCAATCTTCTTCCGCAGTTTGGCAGGTCAGTACGAAATTCGTGCTTTTTTCATCCATAAATACTCTCCTCTATACTGTTGTAGACCCCCCCCTTGTATGGCTAACATGTCTTTGCAGGGAATATAACGTTAGAGCCTTTAGGACTTGAGCGTCATGCAGCACAGCAAGGCTTCTAACTTTAGCTTAACTTAATTAGCTCTATTATGTGCGCTGTGTCTCGTCAAACTTCATTCAAGGCGATGGCAGTTTAATGTATTTTAACTAATTCATAGTAGTATACGTGCTTGGTAATGTTAACTTACACTGCATTGGATAGACACCGGGCCACTCTTCATTTCGGCGTACGTAGTACACCAAATGGATAATATAATTATTTAATACAATCTTTATATTGTATCAGTTTAGCCGGTCATCAACCATATATTCAGTTATGTCTGATGCAATTGATCGAGGGCGAGGCTACATTAGAATACATTCATATACAAAAGATTGGTAACAGGATGAAATAATTAATGATTTGCATGCTAATATACTTTAAATGGGCTTGCCAATTTATCTTCAGCTATTTCCCTTGACTTGCAAGCAGGTGCATTATATAGTGGGGAAAACTCACTTTCCCATTTGGGCAGTAGAATTTACCATTTGTAAGCCAGGAGTTTCAACTGTACATAGGAAGTCAATCAGAACATATAGATGATTTTGTAAATACTAGAGATGCACCGATTACAATTTTCTAGGCCAATTCCGATTTCCGATTTTTCTTTGAGTTAGGCCAGCCGATACGGATTTTAGCCGATTCCGATTCAATTTTTTCTAACTTCTTTACAGCACACACATTTATTTTCTATCTTTTCTTTAATAGAACATTTTGCACAGAACATAGAACATTTTTTGAACAGATAATGGATCACTATAAAATAGAACTATATAAATTACTCCTGGTGTGGGAAATTCACACACATCTAAAGTGCAATGTTAGAACCATTTCCTTCTTTTCACATCCAATATCCAACTAAAAAAATTTGATTTTGGTGTCGTCCCTCCACGCCCTACTTTTTTTTGCAGGTGTTGCATATTGCAAACTTGTTATCTTCTGCACACACGCTGAAGAATTTCCAAACAGCCGACATGTTGCAGGTTAATTCACGAGGTTCCCTACCTGTGCGAGAAATAGTGCGGACACGCGCTTCACACCGCGAGCGGGTACGCGCGACACATGGCGGAAAAGTTGAGAGAAAGGAAAAAGAGACTGTGCTGTTGCGTCCGTGTGTGCGTGCGTCCTTGAAAACTGTAACACGTATAACTTATGTTGTCAGTTAATTGTAGCATTGACCGGCATGAAATCGGCATATGTCAGACTGACCTGCCGGTCGCTGGTCATGGCCGAGCACGTGAAAACCGGCCAATTACGGTCACCGGCCGGTCTATCGGTGCATCTCTAGTAGTTTTTTCATAAGCCTAGTGGTTTCACTTGATAATAAGCACTGACAGGAGGTATTGCACATCTTTATTATCTATGACGTCATCACATATAACACGGGAGTTATAATGTAGAGGTCTCCGGACCTTTGGAAATACATGCAATGCAAAATGTTACTGCAAAAATGCAACAAGCATGTCAATGTTCCAGTGATAACGTATCTCTTGTTATCTCTTGTTTTCAGATCGTGGCTTTGACATCGCATTCAAGACAGCTGATGATCCCTCTCTATCTCTGATCAAATATGGCCAGTTCCTGTATGACCATTTAATCATCTTCTCACCATCAGTTGAGGGTAAACTTCACACTCCTAATTCAAAATCAAGTTAACAGTTTTATGGCTTGTGTACGCCTTGTTGAAACAATCATTTAAATTCATTTCTTTTTGGTCATTGGCAGACTTTGGAGGAAATATAAATGTGGAGACTATTACATCCTTTATTGATGGTGGAGGCAACGTCCTGGTTGCTGCCAGTTCCGATATTGGTCAGTTGATTTCCAACAGCTTTTCTTTAATATTCTATACAATTCCATAATATTGCATATATTAATGCTCTTCTCCTTCTTACACAGGTGACCCACTGAGGGAGCTGGGCAGTGAGTGTGGCATCGAGTTTGATGAAGAAAAGACTGCTGTCATTGACCATCACAACTTTGACGTGTCTGACCCTGGAGAGGTAAACAGAATTCTGTTCAGACAGCAGGCACATCCACTTTGTTTCTCTGATCCAGTCTTTAAAACTGATACTCCATAGCCACTTTCCGACCCAAGTAGTTACAGGAACGTAGTTATAGGAAAAGTCCACTTCTAAACAGATCTACTAACTACTCTCCCCCAAAACTGTTTTTTCCGTTTGCATTCCCACTGGCCAAGTGGCCATAGTGACTGGTAGGAGGGGTAAGGGAGTGATGCAAGCACGGCAACTGTCTTTATTGCGTTAAAATTAGAAAACAAATACACCAAAAAAAGTATGAACTAAATACTAAATCTAATGTATATAGCATATTTGTCATAATTTTAACAATTCACAGTGTGTGTGTGTGACGGCCAGCGAGCCGTAGGACACGCTTGTGGAGTTTAACTCCGAAAAGACAGTTAACCACAGGTTCCCGTTAATCTTATGATGGACATGTGTTGTGATATTTCAACAAACTAACCGTCAGCGGCGAAATAAAAGCCTCTTATTTACGAGAGCGGTCTGAGAGACCTCCAGCTCACAGCGAGGTGTCTGAGCAAGACTGGCCGAGCGACGAGCTAGAGGCCGGGGCAGGCGCCTGCTGGCTGTCGCCTCACTTGATGGAGCTTCTCAACTCCGAAAACTTTGAAGCAAATTGTCAATTCGGCATCAATTTTCGCAAGACTGCCTATATTCGAAATCTAAACAGTTAATTTCTCGCCTAAAACGTTGTCAGAAGTGAAATGATGATGAATAAGATGCCGAAAATTGTTAAAATTGTCCCGTTGTTGGTCTGTCTGTACCGGAAACCCGACCCTCGTTCACCTAGGTTCATATGCTGAAAAGGGAAAAGAGAAAAGACCGTGCCCTGAAGAAGGAGTTGAAAGAGTTACAGGAACTGCGGCCAGAGGGACTTAAAAATCCCCAAATTGGTCCAGTCGGAACACGAGAAAAAAAGGGTTCTAGGAATTTTATGTTCTAGGAACTGCAAAAATCCCTCCGGTCGGAGAGCGGCTCATGTTATTTACAAATGGTCCTTCTTGTCTCCAGCACACCCTGATTGTTGCTGATCCAGAGAACCTGATGAAAGCTCCAACTATTGTCGGCAAACCCACCAATAAACCTGTTTTATTCAAGGGTGTTGGGTAAGCACACCTGATTTATTTTTCATTTTTACATTTTAAAATTTACATTTTAAAAACCAAGTATAAAAAGTATTACTGCACTTCTCCACTCTACCATTTAGTATGTTGACACAACTGATATTCCGAAGCAGCGGCAAAGACATTCACTCACTGCTGTTTACAAATGTTAAATCAATACTATATCAATTAAGTAAATCAAATACTTTACTTTGTTCAGTGCATTACTCACAAATGCAAGCCGTATAAATAATAACATAATAATAATAATAATAATATAAAGTCTGACTAACATGCAATGCCCCCCTCCACTCTTGCAGCATGGTGGCAGACCCAGAGAATCCTCTTGTCTTGGATATTCTCACCGGCTCATCTACTTCCTACTCGTTTTTCCCTGACCGACCCGTCTCTCAGGTGAGAATACTTAACATAAAAAGTATGTCTGATTATTAATTTATAATGAGGTTGATTCATAATGATCCTCCTATGTCCTGAATGTGATTAGAAGCAGCTTATTTGCTCAAGTTCTGCCATGCCTCCACATGATAGACAGGTGGGAATTTAACTACTGGAGACCCTAATGGCGATGCGGTTGGGTTTTGCTCATCTATGACTTGGAGATGCAAGTGTTTTTGTGGAGAATCAGAAGCCATAGATAGCCTTATGTCCTCTGGGTTAGAAATGAACTACACAAGATTTAATGTCTTTTTTTTTCTTCTGACTAATAATATATATTTTTTACCTCTCCAGTACCCCCATGCTGTTGGCAAGAACACCCTGCTTATCGCCGGCCTTCAGGCCAGAAACAATGCCAGAGTGGTTTTCAGCGGCTCCCTGGAGTTCTTCAGCGATGCCTTCTTCAACTCTGCTGTGCAGAAGGCCACGCCTGGCTCCCAGAGGTAGTCTTCACTGTTCATCACATCCTTCTTCTCATGAATGCTATTACAGCATTAGTCATTAGTGACATTCTGGTCACTCTTCATTTTTGTTTTGCCATGTGAATGGTGACGTTAAAATACTACTCCACCATGTATGATGCAGGCGTTTGTAATTCCTTACAGAGTCTTGAGATGCTTACAGTTCAGTGTCTTAAAAGACCCTTTGATTCAGTGGGTACAGTTTGTCATATTTGCTAAAACTCTCACTATATCTGACAGTAGCACAGGAGACAGATTATTTGTTAAAAAAAAAAAATTCCATTAATGCTCCTAATGGCATTTGCAAGATTCCACTGTGCCTAAAGATAAACGGCCAATCAGAGCTGAGGAGACTTTAACGCAGTGTCCATCACTGCTCGTGAATTGCGATCAAGCTGTCAAACTATAGCCTGGTCCTACCAGACTCTCGTGTCACTCAGTGTGACAAGTGTTAACTTCCTTGAAGGCGGGTACTCTGTTGAAGTTTAAACCTATTGGATCTGCCCAGAGCCACTCTGGATCTGCCATAACCAATCGCTTACGTTTGGTCGTGACATCGGCTTAGCATCGCTAGCGTTCGCCTTAGCCAACTCCTTCACCACTAACGGAGCGATCTGGAAAATCAAACTTTTCCCGAACCCCATGGTGAGGAGGGCCACAACATCATGGCCACCAACAAAACTCAGCAAAAATTGTTCTTGCTCGGACTTTTAACTTGTGGATATTTGGCAGCGTTGCCACACCGGACCGAATGGGTTCGCTCGCATCTTTCTCCGCCGCCATTACAGAACTACAACTCAAACTAGCGCACGACCTCAACGTCATCATTCACAGCCACTCCCTCTGTTCGCTGATTGGACCGCCAAAGATTTGGCCGGAGAAAACCCAAGAATATACCGCAAACCCAGACAGAGTACTGAAGGAAAATGAAAATTGAGCGGAAGTACGTAGGAGGGCGGAGCCAGGCTAGTCAAACTAGGCAGCGCTCATCAAATATGAATCAAGATTCTCTTACTGCATTGCCCATTTCTTAAAAACACATTTTAGTGTACTGTTCAGCTGTAAAACGAGAACGTTTGTGAACAAGTCGAGCTAAAACCAAACGCAGCCCACCGATCAGAGCAAACTTTTAATTTTACAGCAAAGCATTTCACTAAAATATGTTTCTGAACACATTTGAGGCAAGAAATAGGCAATGCAGTAACGGAATCTTGATTCATATTTGAGCAGCCCTGCCTAGTTTGACAGTTTGATCAGAGTTCAAGGGAGCAGTCATTGACACTGCGGTATGCCATTAGGAGCATCAGGAGGAGGCAGAGGAAACGTGATTTTTTTTTTAAATTTTTACAGCTTATCTGATTCATGTAGTACTGTCAGGATTTAGTGAGTTTCAACAAATATGACAGTTTTTTTTTTTTTAATAAGTTACCAACTGTAGCTTTAAGTCTGCAGCTCTGTGCATTGAAAAACACTTTTCTCTTGTGAAAAATGGCTTTGGTTGTGCATGTTTTAATGTTTTCAAGTTAATTTGTAAATGAAAAGTAGTCTTACATGGTCTTTGAATAAGTATTAGGTTGTGTTACATTTAAGACCTGTGTAGTTAACATATGACTGTAATGACCAGTCATGGTTGGTATGGGGAATTTGGCCAGTTTTTCTTTTTTTTTTTTTTTTTTCAAAGGTCAACTCTTGAGATTTTTGAGTTGGCTTCTGAGTTATTTTTTGCTAATTAGCAGTATTTCAAAATTTTTTGACATTTTCATGTTCAAACAGAACCTGCCGATACAAAAACCTGCTCACTCCAAATAAGTAGTGTGTAAATCCTCCTACTGACAAATAAATATTATATTTTGTAATGAAACAAACTGCGTCCCATCAGAGGTGGTCAAAGAACACCTTTTTATTTTCATAAAAAAAAAAAAAAAATCTTTATTGTCCAGTTAGGAATCCCCTGTGTTTGAAGCACACTTCTTCTTGTCGTGGTCTTTGTTAGGTATGAGCAGACGGGGAACATGGAGCTGGCCGAGGCTCTGTCTCGCTGGGTGTTCAAGGAGGCCGGAGTCCTCAGGGTGGGAGCCGTTACCCATCATCCCGTTGGAGAGATCACTCCCCCTGCGGCATACACAATCACTGACCTTGTGGTGGGTTTAAAATTTCCAGGGACTTATGTGAACAACCATCACCCTGAAGATGTTTGTCTTGGCCTGAATTAAGGGCTCTGTATTTTTCTGTGTATATCTCAATCCGTGTCAAACTTTCCCCTAACAGGAGTACAGTATTGTCATTGAGATGTTGACCGAGGGTCGCTGGGTTCCGTTCGACGGAGACGATATACAGCTTGAGTTTGTGAGGATCGATCCCTTTGTCAGGACTTACCTCAAGAAAAAGGGTACGTTGCTGTGCTCATTGAACATATACAGTACTTATGAAATGATTTTTAATTCATGCTTAAAGGTTAAATGCATTGCACCATGTGGTGTGAGGTTTCAACTGTATGCACCTTCGCAGTTACAAACTGTGTCCACTATTAATCCTGTGTTGTCTTTCTTCTAGGAGATAAGTATAGCGTCCAATTCAAGCTGCCTGATGTGTACGGAGTCTTCCAGTTCAAGGTGGACTACAACCGACTGGGATACACACATCTCTACTCCTCCACCCAGGCAAGTTAATCGGAAGGTTTACTTCACTTGGGCATACCCAAATCAAAATACTGGTGGAGATCTCCATGCATGGAAAGTGGGAAATGGCCAGCAATACTAGAGATTGAATCATTTATAGTTCATTCGTCTTTGTTAATTGATGGAAAGAGATGAACAACATATTGTTCGCAATGTCTAATGAGGTATACCAGGGAATTACCCGTAGGACAATCTCCCAAAACCTTGGTGTATAATAAGTTTACTTTCTGAGTACTGTGGCTTGGAAGTGGTTCCTCTTATTTATAATGCATGTAACAACGATGCTCTAATGAATGGCGGCCTAACTTCTACCATTTGGTTTCTTCATCACAGGTATCAGTGCGCCCCCTGCAGCACACTCAGTACGAGCGCTTCATCCCCTCAGCTTTCCCATACTATGCCAGCGTCTTCTCCATGATGGCAGGACTCTTTGTCTTCAGCATAGTCTTCTTGCACATGAAAGAGAAGGAGAAGTCAGACTAATGCAGAGAGACAACGGGGAAGGGATAACACGATTATAGAGTTAAACTTGTGTGAAGAGTTGAATTTGAATGTCTTTTGATGGCTTGAATCTTCACGCAGGGACTTGGACTGCAGTCCTCCGTAAAAATACAGTTTCTGTTCAGTTATTTGGTTACTTAACTAATCCGGGGCTGGAGGCCAAAAGGGGTGACTGTAATGCAGTGGTTGGGGGTTTGATTATAGGAATTTTTTTTTTTTTTTTTACTCTGAAATTACTCAAAACCCTGTAAATGTCCTGAAGTCAGTCAGCGTTTGTATAAAGTTACTTTACATTTGATAAAGTTATCTCCTAAGTAGAGCACTTGCCTTGGAACATAAAAGAAATCCATATTAAAATTTGACCCACATGTTCTCAATTTAGGAAGGTTTATTGTGGTAACTAAATGCACTGATTATACCAACTGTTAATTTGTTTTTGATAAGTGTTTCCAAAAAAGTTGGAGTCATCTTAAACAATAAAATATTGACATTCCACTCGATAGAACGTCCTGTTCATTCTGTGGCATGGCATAATTGTACTCGGTGATTTCCACAATGTATTGAAATCTGTCTTCCTGGACCTTTTACTTAATAATGCTACACGCTGTGACAAACACATTGGTTGTAGTGATGTAACGTTACTGTCCTAGGTAACGACATTGGTTTAGAGAGTCTACATGCCAAACTCCGTTTAAAAATACGACCATTTAAATTTGCAGCTGCTTTGCAAAAATGGGGGGGGGGGGGACGTACATATACGACATGATTTACATAAGACCTTTCAGTTGCCATAAGCCATATCCACCTTGAGTAAAGGTCCAACTTCTGTTAACGTTGCTTTAGCGTCCTCCACATGATGAATGAGGACGGGGTGAACCAGAGCCCTTGAAGAGGGTTGCCGTCAAGGGCTCTGGGGTATATGTATATATTCAAAACGCAATTTATTATTTACGAGTAAGTTTCTGGAGTCGCATGGAGTCATGCACGCGCGCCGAATTGACGAGTTGATGCTAATGATTCACAATCAAATTATATTTTATGATGCATTGTATGTTTTCACAAAGCTGAGCAAATACAACTTTTAATAGTCATACTTTTTGAACTCCGTTCAGTCTAATAGTCCTCCCACGCGAGGCTAGTGGTGACGTAATCCACTGACTACAGTTACTGGTCCGTAGCACAATAAGTACCTTAGCATTCGTTTCTTTAGTGTTATTAGCTAACTTATATCGGCAAGACGGCAAGTACGCGAAAGGGTAACTTAATGTAGTTTACAATAGCCAACCACAGTGATGAAACGGAGAGTGTGATAACCACAATTGCTGCTTAAAGTTATCCATGGTTGGACTTAAAACTTGCTAGCCACCCCTACCCTAAGTCTAGCGTTAAAAAAAGTCAAGTGGCTAACGTTACAGCTATAAGGCGAAGCTAGGCAAACATTACTTGGCTGACCGGTTCCGTTGACAGAGGTTGACTTATCGCGCTGCTTGCTTGGCATTAACATGGTGGTTGTGAACTAGCGGTGCCGTCGGTTGAATGTGTACAATTGACAAACAAAGCTGTATCTTTAGTCTGGCAGCCGACTGCCTTGGACGGCAAGATAATGTTAGCTAGCTAGCTAAAGCGGGCGTTAGCTTTAGCAAAACAAGAGGTCTGCTTTGGGAGTCAGCTGACAGCCTGCTGTAAGCTGCCAACAGACCAGTGATGGATCAACTCAAAGTAAAGGATCGCATATTGGAAAACATCTCCCTGTCTGTCAAGAAGGTAAGCGCTGTCCAGTTGGTCAGACCACTTAAACATGGTCACAAAATGGAAGGTTTTTCACATGAGATACTGTAGCTAGCGTTAGGTCATCTTTGTCTGCCAAAGAGAGCAACTTTCAAGTCGGTGGGACATTACCAGCTCGCTGTCACGGGAGGGCCTTTCCCTTACTGATATAATCAAATAACATATAGACTATTCCCTACGATTTCTTAATTCACATGTTTTACGGTTGTTATGTTGTTCTAGTGTGTCTTTTTGATCACAGTGACCAATAGTGGCATCAAGCCACTGTGTTTGCTAACTGCGGCATGTGTTGTAAACACAACGGCAACAATATCCGGGACAACATTTTTGCAAAATAATGGTTAGCCAGTAGGTCTTTGCTCCTATGAAATATTTTAGATATTTTTCCAGCAATGCCTGGACACCCTGACATAACCTGACAGACGGCATTGCATATTCTTCCTACTCTCCCTACATGCTTTTTACATTCACTTTCCAAAACTATGTGCATTTGCGTTTTTATTTAGCATGCGCTTTCTCATCTGTCTGTCTCAGTAATTTCCCATTACTAGTCCACCAGTGTTTAAAGCAGTGCACCCAGTGGGTCTTACTTCCTTAATTCACATTTGTCTAATACTTTTTAGTCCAATTGCCCTGTTTCATCAACTTCTTTTATTGTAAAGACTGCAAAAGGACTGTGAAAGTGTTTATTAAATGGTATGCCTGAAGCTTTTAAGAAAGTGTACAGTGTTAGCCTCAAACAAACATTGCTTAGTCATGTGAAGTCACAGGATACAAGTTCTTATGGGATGTCGATTAGGGTGAAATAGTGCACATACATATTGACACTGTACACACACTCTTTGGGTCACAATCCTCAAAGCTACTCCGACCTATACTTGGTTCATGCCTCAGGGTTTCAATACTGTAGGTCACAGCAGGACGGTGGACCACAATAAAAGACATTTAGCATCATCTGCATGAACAAGCGATACAGTAGAACTGCCTGCATCTAACATTGTGCTTTGTATATGTCAGTAGAAATGTAGAATTATTTATTGATTTGTACATATCCTTTACAACGATATCCTATGACTGGCAACCCACAAACATCAGCAGGCATGTGGTATTTTCTCTGGTGATGCTCAGTTAGACCTGTGCTGCAGCCAGCTCACTCACTGCTTGTTTCATGGGTTATTTACCTTCAGTCTGGTCTTCAGCAGTAAAATCGCCATACAAGGATTAACCTGCACACTGGAATCACTGCAGTAAAACACATACTTAGTTGGATTTATGTCAAGAACATTTCACTGCTTGGTACTAAATTCCTTGGTTACTATGACTGCATGTTGCTCTGTCCTAATCCTTGGATCATGTAGAAAAAGGGCTACAATTCTTACAGTGTTCACCCAATATTGATGTGAACACCATTGAGCACACTTAATGCAGTGTCTACTCACATTGTAGTTACTGTTCTATTTCAAATCAAGTGTGAGAGTACAGAGCCAAAACAATTAAATTACTTGATTATCAGGTTAGAAATTAATTACAGCCAAAACAGAACTTATTTCTCTTGTTTGCATTAATGCAATTTCTTTATTCAGTAATCGCCAGTTTACCAGTAACCCTAACGTCCTTGGAGAACGATTCAACATGCCAAATTGGCTGAACAATCATTGATAATAAGGGCCAAATATAATCAGTTCTTAAAACTGGAGTTGGGGTTAAAATGCTATTCTTCCCAGCAAAACAAACAGCAGAGAAACAATGTCTCTTTACAGTTGCAGAGTTACTTTGCGGCCTGTGAAGATGAGACTCCAGCCATCCGAAATCATGACCGGGTCCTTCAGCGCCTCTGTGAACATCTTGACCATGCTCTGCTGTATGGGTAAGAGGCTTACTGCAAGCAAATTGCACACTGACTGGAAAGTTGCACCAAGCATATAATGATCCGATTTGTTTTATTTGTCATGCAAAAATCCTGTTGTAAATCCTATTTTATTTTCTGCATATACAGTACAACCCCATGTCCCTCCATGTTAACTGTCACCATTTTTACAGCTTTTAAACCCACGCTACAATACTACTATAATTGATCTTGGTGTGGATACAGTATATTTACTGTTACATTTCTGTGAAAATGTAATTTGTATGCCTATAGTCTACTCCCCTTGCCACTTTTGGCATCATGCATGTGCTATTATTGACTGTTTTCTACATTACAGCCTGCAGGACATCTCCTCAGGCTACTGGGTCCTGGTCCTTCACTTCACCAGGAGAGAGGCTGTCCGTCAGATAGATGAGCTTCAGCACATAGCAACCAACCTCGGTCGAAGTGAGACATCTCTCTCAATCAGTCGAATACACTAACACGTACAGTACTTGGGGTGATTGATTATTCAATGAGTTATATGTATGGAAAAGAACTCTTCTCTTTTCTGTGTAGGCCGTGCATGGTTATACCTGGCATTGAGCGAGAGCTCTTTAGAGAGCTATCTACGCCTTTTCCAGGAGAACCAAGCGTTACTGCAGAAGTATTATTTCAAGTAAGTCATCCAGTAACCCTGATCTTGATTACCTAAAGAAAAGGAATTCTGAATTCACAAATTGATACTATTAAACAAGTGGACATTATATTGTATTTCAGGAATTACTTTCTGTGGTTGTTACAAATTGTGTAAATTGATATGCTCATGTAATTTTGTAGTAAACGTCGTTCACTCACATGAAGCTATCTGATTTTATTCTCTGCTAGGAATGCACTGGTCTGCAGTCATGACCACCTCACACTCTTCCTCACGCTGGTGTCCGGCCTGGAGTTCATTCGCTTTGATCTGGAGCTGGTTAGCATATATTTCATGACAATATCAATAGAAATGCAGCTCCTAGCAGAATGTATGTAATGTTTCTGTTGGGTCCTGCTGGTTCAGGATGTGCCCTATCTGGATGTGGCCCCCTACATGCCAGAATACTACAAACCCCAGAACCTGCTGGACTTTGAGGAAAGGCTGCCCAGCTCAGACAGCTTGTCCCTGCACTCTTTCACCTCCCTCACCTCCACCAACCTGGAGTGGGATGACAGTGCCATAGCTCCCTCCAGTGAAGGTAAGCAGTAGGGATGTGCCGATCAACTTTTTTTGGCCCCCATGCCAATCTGAGTTCTTTAATGTTGGATATTTGCAGATACAGAGTCCGATCCGATACTTATATTTACCTGAATGTTGATTCAGTATTTATCTGACACATCGCAACAACCACGCCTTTTAAAATTTGGCCCACCTTTTTTTTCACAAGACTCTTGATCCAAATACTGAAGGTTCTGATCCAGAACTATAAAGCTAATACGTACAAAATTATTGATATGATATGAATAATAAAAGTTCAACTGGGAGAGTGACTCAGGAATTGACGTGACATAATCAGCCAGAGAGAAGACGCATCACTCTGTTGGAGTTGTCGGGACTACAGAAACACTGAGTCCACTCGCAGTTGTATTGTGGTGGTACAGAATGGCGTTACCTCTACTTTTACAATCACCGGCTTACAGAGAGCGCACACACCAGACAACAGCCAAGTTTCACTTTGGCCTGTCATCAAGTTACTCAAGGAATTAACGTTTAAATAGCGACAGCTGATATGACCTGCCGTCAGTGACATATAGCATTTTAACTGGCATGGCACTAGCTAAACCGTGAAGCTGCTAGTTGAGTGTTTTGTACACTGCTCTTTGCTAGTTAATGTTAGTATTTTGTCAACCTGGGTGTCAATCAACTGTGCGATCGAATCATTTTTCAGATTCACATTCTAATTTTCACTTGCATATGCAGCAGAATGTCCGCAGTGTAGAACCGGCTGTGATAAAGGAAAGCAGCAGACAAAACACAGCAGAGTTCAGTAGAGAAAGGATCCGATTTTAGCCCTTACTGATCCATTAAGATATGCCTGGATTGGCCTTGATACCGATCCACAGGATCAGCTTGGGACATCTCTAGTAAGCAGCACTGCTTCACTTTCTCACCAGTGATTGTCTAATTTTAGAAGATGGACACACAGTTAGATTAACTGGTTTGATAATCATTTGGACCCATACTGGCTTGTAATTCTGAATCGTTATGGCCAGTTAGTAATTGCTCCCCTTTGAATTAGCCCCGTCAAATATCTAGTGTCAGTTCTATGTGCTGCTGTGTCTCTGTGTGCCTCTGTGACACCTTATGGACTAATTGGGATGTGACTCTCTTGCTCAACGGCAGCCTTTATTTTTGGGTTTATGATTCGATCAGGCCCGTCTGGAGTGTAAATACAAACTCGTATGCTTTGGCACAAATTCATACAGTAATGTCCATCTAATAGCATGGTAAAGCAGAAGTTGGATTGATCCTTGCAGACTCGTGACTCACGTATACCAAAGTGCATTTTATCAAATGGATCACTTGGCATGCAGAAGCTCATGGTTACAGAATGTTCTCATTCGGGTGATGGCAGTGCTTACTGAATGCTTTCCCTATCACTCTCCACACAGTACTGAGTCAGTTTTAGTTCCCACTTTGTCTATTTTCCACCATTGATTCTGTTATTTCATAAACCAAATGTCATGTTATTTCTCTGTTTCTGTGCCATTGAATCAATCTCATCTCTCCTGTCTCCACTTCATCTTTCTCTAATGTTGAACGTTATCCTTCCTTTTTTTAGATTATGATTTCGGTGACATCTTCCCCGTGTTGCAGTCATTGCCAAGTGCAGACTGGGAAGGTGGGACATTGGTCATCCCCTCCCTTTCCAGCCCTTTCATCCCTCCCTCCTTTATGGCATGGCCATCCCGCAGTTTGTGCTTAATGCATGTTGGGTACTCCAGCTAGTAATTAGACATGTTTAATATGTAAAGTACAGCTAGCCGGTGCAAACAACTGCTGTTCTAAGGACATGAAATTAAGCATGATCAAAGGGACATGGGTTAAAGTACTTCTATTTTTGGGATTGAGTTCAGTTGGAAGGGATGTGGGTTTGGGTGTAAAGTTGGGTGGCACATTTTTCTGCCAATAAAAGTTATGAAAGCCAATAGCTTAATTTTTTTCTCATACCATCAAACCTCTAGATTTATCCTCTTCTAAACTTACCCAAACATGAGAGGTTGATATAACTGAAAGCCACATTAGTATTTTAATTTACAGTAAAATGTGACAGCATATTTTTAGTAAAGCTGTTTTTTATTGATCATTTTATGAGTTGAATTTACAAACAAGTGAATGCAACAAAAAAGGTGTCATCATACATAATAAGTTGACTGGTAAGTTTGGGAAGAAGTTCTTCAGTGTTGGGTGGGTACATGGAACTGTTTTCTGTCAAGTGCTGCATGTGTTGCTCATCTGGGGAACGATCCTAATGCTCACTCTGCCTTATTATTTACCACAGCAAGATACATGTCTGGTGTACTGCCTAGTACTCACCTCCTCCAGTCTGTCTCCATTACACTGTCTTATCTGTTTGTCTGGTGTACTGTTTTTGTAATGTCTTCTCTTCCTGTGTGATATGTGGCACTGGCCTAGGTTCAGCTCAACTGTAGTGTGAGGTAACACTCAAAAATAGTTGCTTAAGGTCATAGACTGCAAATTCCTTTGTATGACATCAGCACCTGCTTGCAGTAAGCTTGTCATTTTTTTTAATTACATTTTGATGAACACATAAATGAATTAGTGGAAACCGCTTGGTCAGTCCACTCATGATCACTCAAAACTACTGATTCCTGCAAATTATATTATTTAAATATTTGTATGACCCATCTCTAGCTACAGAAGTAATGCTTGACCTCGGCCTGTGCCACTGCAAAGAAAGCTGCCCTGCCGTGTACCTACTTGATGTGATACACATTGTGTGTTGTGCCTCTCTGACCCTGCCAAAGAACTACAGGACACTGCTGCCCCTAACATTTGTTTTTGTGCGATGCTGATGAAGAAATACACAAAGCTTTTGTGAAATTGTCTCGTTGGTCAACTTTCCATTGGTGATAAAAAACAAAAAAATGAACAGAATAGAAACAACTCTACTCTAAATTACCTTCTATGTTAAAACTTTTTGAATTCTAAGTTTATTGTTCAAGTTTCTGACGAGACAGTGCCAAAAAATCGGTGTATTTTTTTATATATATATATATATATATATATATATATATATATATATATATATATGGGTGACTGCTACTTAACTGTGTTACTTGTCATGTTAGAGGGGGACCTGACCGACCAGGCCAGCTGCCCGCGATCCAGTGGCTCTGATCCCCAGACAGTCATCAGCGACACAGTGGTCCTTTCTGCTGGCACTGTCAAGGTGAAGGCAGCAGCTTATCTTGCTCCACATAGCCCCACGTACAGACACAACCCCTTCAACGAGGACTCGGACACTAACACCACCAACACCTCAGCCGACGGCACGCCAGTTCATGTGGCCAGCCGCTACTACAGCACCACCGCTGGAGATGACACAGAGAGCACCAGCAATGAGCTGGAGGTCATCAGGTACAGTAGCTACAGCTTTAGTTTCTGGCTCAAGGGCTCATATTCTATCAGAACAGCACATCTAATTGTATTAAAACAGAGAGGAACCACAGCTAACCACTCTGGTCTTCCAGGATGGCCAGACGAAGGAAACCAGCCAAGAAGCGCCGAGGGAAGGGCTCCACAGATTCTATCGGCAGCATCCATAACTCTGTCTCCTCTGAGCACTTGGAAACGGACAACAGCCTCTTGGCCTCGGAGGATGTAAATTCATTAAACGGCACTGTGTTCCAGCTGGATGCTGAGGCAGCGTTGAGGAGAAGCAGGGTGGGATCAGAGGTTGTGGAGGAAGGCGATGAGGACGGAGTAGAAGGCCTCCTACGGCTCCCAGAGATGACGGACACCTCCATGGACACCGTGGGCCAACCCCTCCGTGATGTGATGGACCGGCTCAACGGGTCTTTAGATAGGGAGGAGGCCTGGGAGCACCGAGAGGAGAAAAGCAGCGAAGTCTGTGACCAGAGACCCGAGCCCCCTGCACAGCAGCCCTTTCGAGAGGATTCAGAGGGCGAGCCACCTGACCCAGCTACAGGAGAGACGTCTCTCTCCCGTCTGGCCACAAGCCACAACTTCCTGCAAGCCTGTCCTGCGCCTACAGACTTATGCTGCTTTACCCCCAACAGTCCAGACTCTACTCCCAATGGTGGTGGCCACTATGACTCTCCAGAGCATAGCCAGTCGCAGACTCTTTCAGGTGGCCTTGAAGATGAAGGAGAGGCAAAAGCGTCAGCAGGACAGGAGCCCGACATGAAGACCGCGGAGCAAGGCCCTGAAGAAGGAGAGGAAACCGACAAAAAAACATTTACTGAGGAAGCAGAGAGTTCTCATCCTGCAGAGTTTAAGTAAGGAATTTCTACAAAATAAGTTGGTTGTTGTTGTAATGTTGTTTAAAGGGTGTCTAATGTTCTTCATTGTTCATATTTCAGGGTGGACAACAATCACTTGCTTCTTCTCATGATTCATGTATTCAGAGAGAGTGAGGAGCAGCTCTTCAAGGTGAAGACAGAGAGACTCATTGTTTTTTATTCATTTTGAAAGAAGTTACTTGCTTTGGAGAAAATGTGAATGTATTTATATGTAATGGCTTAAATGTAACATTAACAATTGAATGATAAAATATCATCAGATAAGTAAGGCAGCACAGTGATGCCATGGTCTTTTACCAGGACTGTCTTTAATTTTTTTGCAAAGTGATCATCTATCACACACCTTTTTAAGCAAGTTTTAGTATTGACTCATACTTGTTTTGAGATGGAAGAAGTGGTTTGGAGACGGTTTAGTGGAAGTGTTGCAAGTATCAGTTTGTCAATTGCTTTTTAACTTTTTTCTCAGGCTGTAGTAATATGTTTAACATGAAACATCCCCAAAATCGCCACTGCCAAACCTACCATACTCTAACAGTAATTGTATCATCATAAAATACACTTCGTCAACAGAAACAAAATAAAACTATCAAAGGTCGTCTTGGTTCGTCTTCCCAATGTTCCAACCATCATGACTCTGGTTTGGTTGAAGAAAAAAACTTAATTCACCCATTTACATGTGAAAATAAGCTGGCTCTATACACGCTAAAAGTATTGTTTATTTAAACTGAGTCTGGTTCTATACACGCTAAAAGTATTGTTTATTTAAACTGAGTCTGGTGTGTTTGGCAATAGCAAATTTAGAGCTGTTTCTGGTTAAACAAAAATGATCTTACTCTTTAACAAAAAGGTCTATCTCAGAAGGGATCCTTTCCATAATGATGTCAGACAGTTAGAATGACAATCTGAGCCTGTCAGTGGCAAAAACAGCATTTTTAGTAGACGAAATTGGCGATGCACATTTGCCCTATAATTACATTGCAGCCTGGTTCGCAGCTGCTGGTTACAGCGTTCTCCCACAATACTGGAGCAATTTCAAAGATTTTTGTTCACATTAGTCACTTAAACACCAATGCATGGGGAAATAGGGAAAAGGTTAAAAAAAAAAAAAAAAAACACTATGAAAACTTGTAGCTGATGATGGACTTTCATAACTTATCTGCTATACTTGTAGCAACACTGTGCCACAGTCTGCAATCCAGTTGCCAGAAGCGTCACTAGTGAACAGAAAAGTTTGAGACTGATGAATATGGAGGTTGCCAACACTTGACAGAATTTATCTTTGTGTTTAGATGGCCAGAATGAGCACAGGCCATATGGAGGGGGACCTGCAGCCCCTTTACCTGCTGCTGACTGACTGTTACATCTACCTTCTTAGGAAGGGTAAGTGGCTAAAAACCTAATGTATTGGCTTTATTAGCAGTACAAATCATAAGTCGGGACATACTGATATTTGTACGGGAGTCAAAATATTTGTTTTACACATGGGAAACGGCATCTGAATTTGTAAGAATATGTAACCAATGTTGTCCACCTGTACTAGTAACCATGAGAGTATATTTTTCTGAAACATCCATTGTAATGGTCCCATAAGATCTGCACAGTGTTGTAGGAAGTGGGGAACACATTTAAATAAGGTTCTTCTGTAGGCCGAAAATACTTCACATTAACATGTGCTCACTGCAGTTCTTGGTTGTACTTTTTTTCTCCACAGGTGCAGCAGAGAAGCCCTACACAGTAGAAGATGCTGTTTCTTATAATGAGCTGGACTATCTTTCGGTAGGTGTCCTGCACAACAGGGTTTGCCATTTTCTCTCATTTGTCTGTGACTTGGGCTGCCGTTACACACACACACACACACACACACACACACACACATATACATACATACTAGGGGTGTGACGAGACACCTAGCTCACGAGACGAGACACGAGATTGGGTTCACGAGATCGAGACGAGATTCTGACATTATTTTATTATTAGTCCTTTATTCAATCGAAAGTCACAAAATGAAAACTTTAAGGTTTTGCCATAAACTCAAATGACTGGCTTCTCTCCTGTGTAACTAACAGTTACACTGTTACTTATTCTATATGTTTGGTGGAGAGAGAGTCTCTTCACTCAGAGAACCAAGGTTACAACATAACTAAGTGTTTTCTGGCAGTAGTTGAGACCGTTGAGACCAAATGTTTTGTACTTGAATTTGTCATTGTACAGTAGACAGAGAGAAATACAGCTTATTTGATTATTGTTTCACATTGATTACGTTCTAAAGCACAAATAAATTACCATCAAACACTCAACAGATGATTTTTGTGACGACAGATGCTTTTTTCTCCTCTACATTTTTTTAATTACAGAACTAAACAAGGAAGTCGGCTACTCTAGTATTGATTTATGACCATTATAGGATGAAGGGAGAACATTTCTCTTGGTTTAATATCATTAAAAGTAAAGTCAGGTTTTGCTGTCTGCTTCACGACTCATTTTAACAGAGAAAGAGAGTGGTCTGCGCCACAGTGAACTGTAGTCGCGTGTGTGTCTCGGCCGAGAGAGAGAGAGAGAGAGAGAGAGAGAGAGAGAGAGAGCACTCTCTAACGTTCTAACAATGGGTTTTACAGGCAGCTTTTTTCTTCTGCTATCGCTCTGCAAAAGTAAACTCGGAGTCAACTTTGGAGAACGACCGGGGGATTTTCTATGCTAATTTCAAGGCTGCTGCTCTGCACTTGTGTACTGATATCTCTAATACATACATACATATGTGTTTCTACAAACTAGTGTCTTCTTATGGTCATTTAAGTTCCCTGATGTTACAAAACATGTATGAGTCAATAGCGTTATATGTTTTTGTTGTGCAGTGCTCCATTGGCCCCAACTGTCACGTCATGGCTAAATCTGCAGTTTACATGGTCCTCAATAGGGGCTTTCCGACCGGAGGGATTTTTGCAGTTCTTGGAACTAAACGTTCCTAGAACACTTTTTTTGTTGTGTTCCGACAGGAAAAATGTGGGGATTTTTAAGTTCCTCTGGCCGCAGCAGCGTGCTTTTTTAGCTCCTACTTCAGAGCAGGGTCTTTTCCCTTTTCCTAGGTGTACTTGATTGGTCGAACTTATAAGTCACGCCCACTGCCAACTCGGAACTTGCAGACAGAGCAACAACCAACAACGGGACATTTTTAACAATTTTCACCATCTTATTCATCATTAAATTCACTTCTGACAACGTTTTAGGCGAGAAATTAACTGTTTAGATTTCGAATATTGATGCCGAATTGACAATTTGCTTCAAAGTTTTCGGAGTTGAGAAGCTCCATCAAGTGAGGCGACAGCCAGCAGGCGCCTGCCCCGGCCTCGTCGCTCGTCGCTCGGCCAGTCTTGCTCAGACACCTCGCTGTGAGCTGGAGGTCTCTCAGACCGCTCTCGTAAATAAGAGGCTTTTATTTTGCCGTTGACGGTTCGTTTGTTTAAATATCACAACACTTGTCCATCATAAGATTAACGGGAACCTGTGGTTAACTGTCTTTTCGGAGTTAAACTCCACAAGCGTGTCCTGCGGCTCGCCGGCCGTCACACACACACACACACGTCCACAGCGCAGCAGGCAGAGGCGGGGTCTGTGTTGAGCAAAACATTACGTGAATTACTACGAGAATGGACGGAATGCTGCTTTGTTGTTGTTGTGGCGCTAAGGTCTAGTGACGATGCTATAAAGACCGTTGCCGTGCTTGCGTCACTCCCTTACCCCTCCTACCAGTCCCTATGGCCACTTGGCCAGTGGGAATGCAAACGGAAAAAAAGATTTTGGGGGAGAGTAGTTCTTAGAACTGCTTAGAAGTGTACTTTTCCTCTAAAAAGTACAAGTACTATCCGGTCGGAAAGCACCTAATGTGATCCATCTAGAGTTAATTACAAGACGAACCATGTAGACTCCAGCATGATGTGACAGCTGGGGTAGTGGAGCACAAATGATATATTAGTTGTAATGCTGTTTTCCTTTAGGTGGGCCTTGACCAACAGACCGTGATGGTGGTTTGCACTAACAGACGAAGAAAATTCCTGTTAGACACAGCTGATGCCTCTCTGACGCTGTGAGTCTGTCTGTCTGCCTGATGTTTCTTGGTACTCTGACTCCATACACTGTCTTTGCGAGCTACAGTGCTAAGCATAAGTGAATACACCCATGCTAAAATTGACTAAAAAGAGGAATAAAAAATCCTCTTTTGGAAATTGATCTTAATGCCTTTATTAAAAAAAAATGAGGAAAAATCCAACCTTTAAGTGCTTAGCACTGTATGTGCAGCCGTTCTTGTGTCTCCGTGCAAAGAGCCAGCATGCACACCTTCACATGCGTATATACCTGTGCTCTTATGTGACAGGTCTCTCCTCTGACCTTTTCCACTCCATCCTTCTTCACTTAACAGGTGGTTCTTGTCTGTTCTCAAGTCAGCCATGGTGAAGGGTTGCCGTGAGCCTCCTTACCCCTCTGTGCTGACTGATGCTACCATGGAAAAACTGTCTCTCTCTAAGTTTGTTTCCCAGGAATCTCACTGTGAGGTACACTTCCGATATACTGTATTGGCTCTTCATTACAGGTCTGGTCTTTACAGAGAAAAAGCTGACCTACATGTAACTAATCAACCAATTATCATAAGACAAATTACAAAATCTTAACCAGGACCAGTTTATTTTACTGGCTCAGCGTATTCCTGCCTTCGACTGTACTAGGCACTTAAGTAAAAGAACAGATACTTTTTGGAAAATCTGTGACACAAATCCTTGCTAGTGTGTCTCAAACCGTAACACATACAAATGCACAGCATTTTATTTTCTAGATGCAGTTGAGATCCAAGGCAAGTCAAAATATATTTAATTGTATTTGTATACATATATGAATTGCATAATAATGCAGTGCAAAATATCAAACATGATGGTCACTGAGAGAAATACTTCACTTAAGTCTCTGTAAGGCAATTTTCATATTGCATACGAATCAAATTATAATATGAACTAATTTTTACTTGTAATAATCTTAGTAATAATTCTAGAAATGTTTGGGAGTTCCTTCTCATAAGGTCCTTTTTTACCACTCCTATTCTTGACTGACTTTCAAAGCAGTGGTAAACTAATACTTTCCTGTTTTTCTAGGTATATGAAGTATCTATCCAACTGTATTCACTAGTCCACTGGGAGGATCCTATGGACATGACTTTGTCACCCCAGGGTGGCCCACTGAACTCTGCACTACATTCCAGCACCAAGGAGGGGAGTCTGCAGTACCGGGCAGGAAACACCTACCTGGGCAAAGAGCTGTGGAAAAGTTGCTACCTCGTCCTTAGGTATGTGCAGGTCGTGCACATCAGTCCCCCTTTCAGCTGGTATCTATCTATCTATGGTTTGTTGAGATATACGTTGGCTGGCTTCCATACTTGATACCTTACATCTGACATTAACCTTCCCACTTTGTGTCATAACAAGGTGGTAATGCTATTTCCTTCACAAATGATAAGCATTCATGTCACTTCTGATTGTAATATTCATCGCGTTTAAGACATTTAAAAAAAACTGTAATCCTGAAAACTGTATGTTGAGTGCCAAAATACCATACCATAATCCCCAATACTCACTTCCCATTTTGGCACTTCTGCTTTGGTGAAAATTGCTAACATATTGGAAGTGATATTTCCTTTGACTCTCTGCTATTGCCAGACGTACTGAGAGCTCGAGCTCTTGTTTAGTGCAGTCAAGCAGATTTCCTGCCAATCTGTCAGAGGTACAAAATGTATAATACAAAACACAGAGTGGAGTGGAGGCTGACTATTTTTTTTGGCAATCGTCTTGCCTATTGCAGTTATAGTAACAGTAATATCTTAAAATTAATGTGTCAATGATTTCTTTTTGTAGCGCCTTTTTAAGAAACAAAGCTAAGAACCTAAAAAAGCCATTGGTGGCCCTTAGAGGCCCAACCAGACCAAAAAGGTTTGAAACAGTTGTGTGACAGACATTGGCATCATTACAGACCAACGCATTCTGTAAAGCTTAGAATGTATATGTATATATATTATATGAAAACCTATTCTATTTCTGTAATAAAATGTCAAGCTTCTGATTAGGTAAATATAAATAGTTGTCCTCTTTTCTTGCAGCAAGGGAATTCTGTACCTGTATGCAGAAAGAACTGATGTGACACCTCTGCTGTCGGTCACTATGGGGTAAGCTTCAACTAGCTGAGAGATCGTCCTTTTTCACACATAACGATGACTCTGTTCTATTCAAGTTTCCTAGTAATCCGTGACAGTGAGCCAACATGCAAAAATACCGGGACCCTAAAACTGAAGCAGCGAAATTGAATTCAGCCATCATTCATTTTAAAATGAATGTGCATTTTCTACTGTGACGTTTCAAAATGTCTTCTGTGAAAAAAAGCCCACAAGAAAATGGTGTTTACTTTGTGCCCAACAGAGGAGAGCACTGTGGAGGCTGCCGTCGCTCAAACAGCACAGAGCGTCCCCACGCCTTCCAAGTCATCCTGACCGAGCGACCGCCATTAGAGCTCAGCGCCAACAATGAGCAGGACATGGCCGACTGGATGCTGCTGCTCTGCCAATCCGTCTCCAAAGGGGTAAGGAATCGTATTGTGCATTAGAGTCCGAATCGGGCCAAATTTTTTTGTCCGACAGAGCCGTGACCGAACCCGGCCCGAGCCCGACAGGCATTAAGATATTTGTGTCCGAGCCCAACACAGTTAAAATCAGATTTTTTTTCTAATGACACATATACGTTTGTTTGTGTGGAAAGCCCGCTTTTATTAAGCAACTGTAGGAAGGCATTCGGAAATGTCAACAGATGAGCGCATCAGCGCACACGGGGCAACAAGCGCACGTTAATAAGCTGTTTAATTTAAAATGTTCAATGTGTTAACCTTTCCTGATTGCTTTGTTTCCGACCGTGGTCGGAAAACCAGGGGAGAGTCGTTACCTCCAGGGCCGACGTTATAAAATGAATAACGTCGAGGTTAAAATCCCATTTCTGGTGAGCAAATGAATGAACTTGGCTTTCAGTCTGGGGTTCATCTCGGACACCGCACACACTGTGTACAAAACATAAACTTATTCCACCAACTCTGCTCGGTCGCATCTACACATCTGCTTCATCTGTCTTCTGCCCACTTTACACACGCACTGAGCTCTCTTAAAGGAGCCGCAGCACCATTTTGCAACAAATGCCATATCGCGCTGATGTGACCGAGCCCGACCCGAACCCAGCCATAATTTCTAAATATCTGTCCGAACCCGACCCAGGTCCGTCTGGACCCGTCGGGCTCGGTTTGGGTATCCATGCCTTATTGTGCATACACCATGTGTTTAGCAAACATATTTTACATCTCTAACATTGCATGTATAACATGCTGAATTAGCACAAACGGAGCACTTTTATAACGCAACAAACTCATTGTGATATCCCACACATTGTTGCGTTTAATTTGATTTTAAGTGGGGTAACTCACCAGTCAGGTTGGATTGGCTTTCTTCATAGCTACCAACCAGAAGTGACCGTGCATAAACACTAACATGTAACATATAATCCCTGTAGACTTGCACTGTGCCGGCTGTACAGGCTATTTTCCTCCCTAATAAAAGTTCACTAGGACTTTGTTACTACAGCTGCTGATACTCATAATGTGCAAGAGGCAGGTTTTTGCTTGAATAAGTTATCTTATGCAAGGTGTGGCCCCACTCCATGTATCTCATGTTGCCTGGTAATAACAGACAGAAAGCTGCTCAGACCAGCTTCTTCCGTTCACCAGGCAGCTTGACTTTGAGTTTGTAAACAGGACTGAATATGATTTAACACATATTTAGTACATTGAGGTAGTTGAATGGGGGGGGAAATACAAGTACCCTTTACCAGCAGCTTCCCAATGTTTTCCCAAAAAAAAAATCAATGTCAAGAAAGCCATATATGCAGTTGCTTGTTTACGATGTAGAAAAGTTCACACTCCTTGCCTTGCACACACAGAAGTAATTCTCTCTGATTGCACAAGTCACACAATATGGATTAATGTAAGCCCTGTCTATATGCACAAAGTATAATTAAATTACAGCCGGCTTACCTGCAGGTCATCCCTCAAGGTGTGGCCCCCACTCCATGTATCCCGTGTTGCCTGGTGATGACAGACAGGAAGCTGCTTACTTGCCATCAGGACTGTCAGACCAGCTTCTTCCGCTCACTGGGCAGCGCCGATATCTGTGATATCACTTTTGTCAGCGTGGAGGCCGACAAGGAGTACTGTGTCATTGTGAGTGGCCATCGGTTTAACTCCTCTTGGTGTTAATCCTATACATGGTTTTGTATTAGACTTTGACTAATTACTGAATGTATTCATGTGTAATGTATTAACTATGAAATTAAGTAGAGATGCACCGATTGACCGGCTGGTGACCGGAATTGGCCGGTTTTCATGTGATCGGCCATGACCGGGGACCGGCCGGTCAGTCTGACATATGCCGAATTTATGCCGGTCAAATGCTGTAAATAAATAACATTGTGAAGGCTACCATACACAATGCATAGGAATTTTATATATATATATATATATATATACTATCAAATAATAACAATAAACCCACTATTAATTACATTATCTTAATGCAGTGTAAATACTGTAGCATGTAAATAATGCACATAAAATACAAACGTGAGCAAGGGCGTTCAACAATCGCCATTATATCAAATCAACAGCCACGTGCAACCTAGCTAGCAGGTGAAGAACACAAACAACGAAATCACCAGCTAACAATGAACTGACAACATAAGTTATACGACTTACAGTCGTCACACGCGATCTCTACTGGCTAGACAGCGAGTCTCTGTTTTTCTTTCTCTCACTTCTCCTCTATGTGAAAAGAAGGAAATGGTTCTTCCATGACATTACACTTTAGATATGTGTGAATTTCCCTCACCAGGAGTAATTTATATAGTTCTATTTTATAGCGATCGATTATCTGTTCAAAAAATGTTCTATGCAAAACATAAAATGATCTATTAAAGAAAAGATAGAAAATAAATATTTGTGTGTGCTGTAAAGTGGTTAGAAGAAATGGAATCGGCTAAAATTGGTATCGGCAGTTCAAACTCAATGAAAAATCGGAAATCGGAATCTGCCTAGAAAATTGTAATCGGTGCATCTCTAATATTAAGCAATTTTACAAAGTTCCCCTGAGTTTTCAGGAATGTGCGTTTGCTCAGGGTATGCATGCTTATTAACATTAAAAAATGTTTACAAATGTTTGTAATGTTTTGCAGGTTGAGATATGGCTGAACTAATGAAATGAATGATTCCCATTACTTAATGTAAATATGTAAAAGTATTTCCAGTCTAAAAAGGGACACTGATTAGCATACAAGACACATCATACATCATGCTGCAGTTTTTCTGTATGCCAAGCAAACTGTACTAACTTACTTGGGTATATATATATAGTACATACACACAGTAGTAGTAGTATACCAGTAGTACTGGTATAATTCTCTTACCTTCCCCCTCTGTAGGAGTTTGCAGCAGATCGGACCCAGTTCCTTCCTCCGTGGGTGTTGTACTTCAGCGGCTGTGAAGAGAGAGATCGACTGCTGGAGGTGTTAGACAACACATGGAAGGCCATTTTTCAGGTGGGAAGATACACTGTCCTTATCAGTGGTTTAAGGGGGGGGGGAAATGTGATAGTTCTATTATTGGCTTTCCCAAAAATTCAAGATCTTAAATCCAACAACTACTGCCACTGGCTGTCTATGTGGTTGAACCCTCATGTATGTCCTCACTATACACAGGTTGACCTTCCCCACAAAGAAGTGTTGGATCCGTCTGTGCAAAAGCGTTGTGGTGAGGCCCTCGCCCTGATGAATAGTGCCTGGCAGAGGGCAGACAGTCTGGCCCGAGGCAGAGCCCAGCGTGAACCCTGGTGCTGACAGACACACACATGCACGCATACACTTAACCTGTGTGTAGCCACTGAGAAAAACTGATCAGTCTGATATAGTGCCAGGATAGATGGATACAGTCTGTGTCACTGTAAACTAAGTTCTAAGCTGAAAATCGGACGTGGTTATTGGTCGTCCCACTGCTGCGTGAGCTTGTGATGCACCTGTAAATCACTGATGACATGTTTCTATCAGAGAAACTTCCTGCAGAAGTAGCAATGCATATTGCACATCGCAGTGATGCAACCGCAAGACAATCTCACTTAAAATTAAATGAAGAATTTTAACAGAACGATACAACAGATTTTATTTAATCCAAATGATACATTGCAATTATTCATTTTATTAGAGGTTTTTAAGAAATAGCAGCAATGCAGAACAAATACACCGAATCAAGGAAAGGTTTGGGATCATGTGTAATATTTTGTACTCCATATGGAAACGGCTAAATTGAGTTTGAGAATTTTGTCTGCACAAAGTAAATGTCTAAAGTCAAGCCTTGACTTTGAGATGTAAACAGGACTGGAAATGATTTAACACTTATTTAGTGCATTGAGGTAGCTGAGTAGGGAGGAAGATAAGGATCAATTACTAGCAGCTTCCCAACGTTTTCTTTAAAAAAAAAAAATCAATGTCAAGAAAGCCATAAACCGTATGCAGTTGATGCTTGTTTTTGACGTAGAAAAGGTCACACTCCTTGCCTTGCACACACAGAAGTAACGCTATCTGATCGCGCAAGTCACACAACTGTGTGGAGATAAAAGTCCGTCCTTGCTTAACAGTCACAAGATGTTCTACTTAATCCAAACTATCGTACAATTATAGAGCAAATGTACAGAACTGTGCAGCATCAACGCATTATCAGTCACCAATGGTTGTGTATGTGTCTGATATTCAGTTTTGGTTTGTCAAATTAACTTGAGAGAATGAATGGCATATGATAGCAAACGATATGAAGATTTGGCTATTGTCTGAGATCTTGCTATACCTATTTAAACGTTGTCACTCGGATAAAAAAAAAACTATCAGGAAATTTGCATTTATCTCCACTCTGTAGAGATGAGTGGAGGCTTCCATGCAGACTTGCACATTGTTTTTGCTGTTAGTGTTTTTTTAATGGTATCAGTTGTGGTTTTGCATTAATATCATAACATGTATTTCCATTGTAAGAAAGTGGGAACAATTGTTACTAAATTCAATTGAGTGGTGGCATTTTTTTTGTTGGTATTGACTTGTGTCTGCATTAGCAAACATATTAGTGCGGCACATAACATTTAGTGTAGGCAAGTATCGAGTAGAATTACAGTCTGTGTGAAGAATCCGTTTCCGAATGAGAGCTACAAGTTACCCTGGCTTATCATTTTTATTTTGCACCAGTGGTTGGAGGCATCATACTGTACTGTATGATCTGGCCACTCTACTAAATTAGAACACCCCTTATTGCACTAGTCTTTAAGTAGTGTAAGACCATGTTTGAGGTTAATAGAATCCATAAATAGCCTTTTAACTTAGATCAAGTTTAGCATATGTTCTTAGCAGATGAGTGCTTTTAGTCTGTAATATCATCCAATATTAAAGCTTTACTTAGAGAAAGAATAAGAAGTAGAAGACATTGCCAGACCTATCTCCAAAGCGCTGTGTGAGTATGGTCTGGATAGTGAAAAAAACGCTCTGCCTTGTTTGTATTTCTTTAAAACAATCACAACCATCCCCGGGCAACGCTAAGCCCTGATAGCATAGCTAGCGAAAGGGGAGGGACATCCAGCGCTTCTCTCACGCGCCAAATGTCAGCCTTTATCCCAGAAAATGTTCATCCGTCGAGCCACACCAGAAGACCCTAAACCAAACTCTTCCCATACAAATTATAGTCAGTAGATAATAGTGCATGTGTTACAATCTGTCCTTAACATTAACACTGATTAGAGTACTGCTGCTCTGTCAATGACAGTGTGTAACTCTTCTCATTACAAGGCTGAGATCAGTGTAAGATTTGTTTTGCAATGACAATGTTGCCTTTTTGACAAAATTGATTGAAATGGATAGTTCATTTAAAATAAAAAAGAAGCACTATTTTTCCTTTTTGTGGTTGCCTTACACTGTACTTAAACAATCATTGTATGGTTATGTTGTGGTTATGGTTTCTTTTGAAAGACAAGTTGTAATGTGTGCTGTATGTTGGGCTGGGTATCCAACCATGATACTCTCAAAGTACAGACATAACGCTGTCTGTTAGATATTGCCTGATTTTTGCTGTTAAAAATCAGACAGGTTGTGTAAAAAAAAAAAAATGATTTATTAAATTAAAAGATTATATTCAGCAAAGTATGGTACTTTAAAAATACAGTTTTGGTATTTTTTTTCCGCAAACTTATTAGGAGTATTGAAAAGGCACCAGTATCAAAAACCTTGAGATGATACCCAGCCCTATACATATGTCACTTATGTGTGTTCAGTTACATTGTGTTACTTTAATTCCAGCATTAATCAGTGCTTTAAGTCTTTCTAAGTGCCACTTGGTCTCATTCATCTTCTGCTCATTAACAAAAAAAAATCTAATCTCAGGTGAAAAAGGTTGGAAATGTCACATCCAATACCTTAAGACTCACCGTTCGTTTGTCGAAATTAATATTTTTTTAAATCCCTTTTTTTCTGTTTTGGTTCGATGCAGAATATGCGCACGCTGACGAGGCTGCAAAGTAATATTGCATGTTGGAAAAGCTTTTATGTAAAAGTCCTTTTAATGGTTTGGTGAGGATAGGATTGGTATTAAGTAATCATGTAGTTAGAATAGTCTCCCCCAGTGGATTACCTAAGGTCTTTTTTGACCAGAGCGAGTACACTTCCAAAAGTTGGACTTACTTGAAATGTTTGTTGGATTATCAATAAAGAATTAACTGCATAAAGTTGTGGCTTATAAAGTGTATATTAAGAAAAAGTTAGTCTTTTTGAGCAGTGTTTTGAATGTGGGACATTGCTGACCAATGATGGATGACGTCTAATTGATGCATTGTGAAAAAACGCTTTTTGATTTTGTTCATAAATGTAAACTGCATGTAATATTTGTATGTTGTTTAGCGGTTTTAATTGAATTGTAAATAGAGCACTAATTAAATATCACATACTGTACACTTACATATAAAGACATGCATGTCCAGAAGGTTTTATACTGTTCATAATGGCAATGAATGTACAAATAAACCTTTGTGATTGGACGGTATAGCTGAATAAACTGAAAGGAAACCTTGGCTCCTGTGGTAATACATGTTCTATATGTACCAGTATCTCTGCCTTTAATATCTGTATTTCTGTTATAGGTCAAACCAGTGAAAGGCTGTGTGTTCAAAACAAAAGGGCAATCATGTTAGAGCAGGAGCAGAATATTAACAGGTAAGAGAGCAGTTGTGTGTTAGGTAAACTCCTATAAGTGTAGTCTCCTCTGCATACTGCTCTTGCTGTAGTGTAGAGCATGTCAAAGGATGGTTGTCAGCACAAAGACTGCAAACAAAAAAACATAATACTGATGTCTGTGGAAGTTAATTTGTTGTTAATTAGTGCCCATGACTCAGTAATTATCTCAAAACTCCCCACACACAATTTTAAACCAATATCACTGGTAGACAATTAAGATAGAGATTGGAGAGCCTTGTTTTTAACCCCCAAAAAATCAAAATGACATATTGTTACATAAGTGTTGTCTATTTATTCATACTGCGCTCTTTCAGAGATAGAGTCCTGCAGTGTTTCTGTAATAACGGAACCAATTTGATCCACCATCTTGCTGCTACTGTTTACTTCAGTTGTGCATTGTGCAACGCCCTCCTTTAACTACACATCCTTGATTAGAATGATCGCATTTAAAACCAAGGTTCAAGAACCAGAGCTAATTTGGTGGAAAATAGGCACCAGTCACCAGTAGAGGTCCTCTTTAAACCTGTTTTAAACAAGCATTGGGTCTATCTATGATACTGTACACATCATGTAGGTAAGGAGTAACTTAAAAACTTAACTGTTCTAATTGTGGTGAAGCTAAATGAGATATGTGTCTTCTTTCGGTCTCATATAGTTTTGAGTTTTGGAGCACTACAAATACTACAGAGGTTAAAATGTAACTAATGGAAACCACTTCTAACATTTAATGAGAACTTTAAAAAAAATGTTGAGTTCACTTTATGGCCAGTACAACTAAAGATGTTCAGGAACAGCTGTTATGAGTCCATGAAAAGAAGACCATATCCAACACAGCATAGACAGATAATGTTCACAGTCTCTGTATTATTGATTATATTTTTGTAGTTGCTAGGGCAACATGTTAACTGCTGGTCTTGTTCAGATACATTTTTATTATTTTAGCACCACAATGTCACCTTGGGTGTACTTGTGCTGTTACCATGGTTTCAACGAGCTATTATCTCTTCCCCCTGTCTGTATTGTTTTCTCTGTGCACAACCGAGATCAATCAGGATCAAGGATTATGCGAAAGTGTGTTTTGACTCCTTATTTCAAGGAGAGCTGCAATAATGGCTAATGGTTGACAGAGAGCTTCTTTAAAAAGGAAGGTGAGGGAAAGCCACGTTGATCCACTGCAGGAATGGAAGTTTAGGAAGAGGAAAACATAGCAGGGAGCATAAGCAGACTGTCAAAGAAACAGTTTACAGACTGGAAGAGAAGGATGTAGAATAGAGTAGAGTGATGTCACCGCCCCCGTTTCAAATTGATATCAATGACGCAGTACAGAAAACAGAGCTAGGGGTGCCAGGCCTTCTCTAGTGTCGGTAAGAACGACATGTAGTGATCTTATCTTCAATGGAAAGTGTATTCACAAAATGACTCAGCAAGGGGTAGAAAAATCAAGATAAACACTGTCAGATTGATTAGTAAAATAGCGTGGGTTGTGTCCTTTTGGGAGGTTCGAAGGAAATTAAATAAAAAATGAAGACAGTTTCAGCTGGCCGAACTTCTCCAAGGCAATTTAACCAAAGCTAATGTTGGTTGCAATTAAAAGCATTCTGATGATTCAGCTATTCCTAAAGCTTTGGCCAGGGAAAAAAAAAAAAAAGAAAGCATTTGACATTATTAGAGCTCCATTGTAAGTGTCAATAAAGAAACACCAGTGCTTGTCTGATAACTGCAAAATCATATTGTGTTTATTACACGGGTATCTGTGATCCAAGACGACGGTGCAGGAATTGATGCTTTATTAGAAAAAAATAATATTTTGCTCATCTCTAAAGTACATATTAAAGGACTGCTTTAGCAAGTTAGGTTGGGGACTCTTGAGAGAAAGAAAGACGAGCTCCAAAACACTAGATCCTACCCTTCCAATAACTCAACTCATCAGGGCATCTTTCATTAGACCCTTCCTGCCAACACTTTCAAACTCTATACCCCCAATCTATACCCTGATGACATCTTCATGTGTAAAATAGTTAGAGTGCCCCTTTAACTGTGTTTTCCTTTAAGAAATTGTATGAGTAGATTTTAAATACATTTTAATTAACCAGACAGCACACTATGTATCCACCCATTAAATGGCACTGGTGTTTAAACCATGCTGTGCTTTCCCTTATTTTTTTCTGCTCTACAGATTTTCACTTTCTAATGAAATTTTTATACCTCACTCTCTGTTACCCCTACACTGTCATGCATCCTCTCCCTTTTCCTCTTCCTCTTTATGATATCTTCATACTCTTCTTAAATCGAGCTCTGTTTTGACCGCAGCAATGCAGTACACTGAAAAGAAGGTGTGTTGGAGAAAAACAATTATGTCGCCTATAGTGCTGATCCATGTGGAGGTTTTCAAATTACAGGATCTTTGAATATTGGCCAGCAGCATTTGAGGTTGCGCACAGCCTTAGTTTGTGATCCTGTACACATGGAAATAAAGCTATTGAGCTTCTCTTCTAGCGCCGCTAATAATTTATGTTAATCGTGTCAACATTTAAAAAAAAAAGAAAGAAAGAAATTAAATGGAATGTGCGAGACAGCTTGTATGGATCCAGTAATACTCATTAACATCAAAGAGGAGACTGTCCCCACACGTTACATCCTGCATAATCAGCGTGTTAGAGAGAGCTATGACTTTATTCTCCAATTCTATGCCGCTGACTGACTATTGCATTATTCACGAAGTGAGCAAGCGTGCTATTCTGATGTACATTACCTCTGCTGAAATGCAGTGAAGTGTCAGCTGCTGTCTGCATGCTAGGTCCATTACGGTATTCCGCAGCTATCTAGCAGTGGAGCAGAGGAGCTTGACGGATGCAGAGATAGAGAAGAGGGGTGAGTACAAGGGATGCACAGATTGCTGCGAGTCCAGGCTTTAGCAGCAGCCTCATTTTCAAGGTACGGTATTGACCATTCTTTTCTCTTTTTAGTGTCTTTCTTTAAAGGCTGTCTAGTTGGTTATCTGTGAATTAGTTCAGTAATAAGCACATTTCTTCCACAGTACAATTTCATGTGAATGCTCAGTATATGTGTACAGCTACAGGACCTTTTGCCATCCTCCTCCTCGTCATGTTGAGGAAGGGATCAGAGCTGCTGAAGGGAGACAGAGAGGTCCTCCTGGATCTGAATGAGGGAGAAGCACAAACCACAGACAGCTATGGGAGTCTGCAGAACGGGAGCTTCATCCCGCCGAGATACGTAAGCACTACTTTTTTTTTCCTATAATGCTGCAGTATGTTGTCCTTTTTATATAGAAATCACATAGTCATCTAAAAAATAACTGCACATTCACACAGCGGCCATAACCCTGCTGCTTTGTTCATCCCTTCACACCTCACTGACTTCTCTTCTCTTATCTGATATCCACAGTAGTACAATGTGGTGCGATGAGGCACTGAACAGCACTGGGAAAATCAAAAATGTCTTGTTGTGAAACATGACTTTACTGCACTGAAAGATTGTTCTCAAGCATATTGTAAAAAACTCAGTAATCATTTTCCATCTCATCTTTCTGGACTCATTATTGCGAAGTGGAAGCTTTTATGATGCTAAGTAATGGCACAGGATCTTATGGGTTAAACCTCATCAAGAGCAAATTAACTGTCCATATACAGAACAAAGAATTTACATGCAGGAAAGTGAGTAGGAAATGTTTTCGCCAGCAGCTTTCACTTGTTTTTCTTTAACATTTTTTGATAATAACTCAATGTTTGAATGCTTTTAGCTTTCAGCCGCAGCTGCTGATGAAGATATGGATGGTGATGATCCCATGTATGTTTACTGTAACACAAGAAGTAACCAGCCAGTTCCACAGCTGGGGAATTACTTCAGAGATGGAAGAACCAAAATCGGTAGGTAGCATCTGCAGCTTGCATTGAATTGAGGTGTCACAAGCTCACTGATGGATGACCGAGTCGGTCCTTCATTTATGCTTTTTTATGGCTGGTCTGGGTTTAGACTTTGTACTCGTATGGGAGATCCGCTCGCGGAGGAAACGTCGAGGGAAGGGGAAGAGCGAGGTGACAGGTGAGGAGGTGGAAGCAGCGCCCACTGAGGAGAACAGCAGGTCTGAACGACGGAAGGCACAGCTGGCACTGTGGCGGGAGAAGTTTGTTCAGAATCTGGAGAGTGCTGGATTGCTCATGGAAAAGGTAGATCAGATTATTCATTTTATTTAAACGGTGTACATCTACTCGTTATTTTTGTTGACTTATTTTTCTTACTTAGTTCTCTATGTTGCCTCACTTCTCTTTAGGAGGAAACAGCGAATGAAAAGAAAACAATACATTTTCTAAAACTTAGCGCTCCTTGGGACGTGTTGGTGTATTACGCTGAGGAACTCTGTCTCAGAGCTCCATTGCAGGTTAGTGCAGCTCTTTATAATCAAGTAAGTTTGATATGAAGTTATAATGCTTAAGATTTTTATGAATGGCACCGTCAGTCTAGCCTGACAAGCCAGACCCACATCAAGATTGTTGACCCTGGCTGCAAATTACATTTGCTGCCGCTAGGGTGCGTCTAGATTTCTAGGCTACCGTCAGTCTACAGTACAAGATGAATTGGCATAGAATTTTGTACAGAACTGTATGGTTCTCAGACAGTGTATCCTACTGACTTTAGTGATCCCTTTGACGTTGCATTACTGAGGGAGAAGCTGCTGAAGGTGTGTTTGCTTTCGGACATTTCTAACAAAACTCTGGGACCTTTATCAGTAAATGTACCAGTCAGCACAGGTGTCACCAAATTAACTGAAATTGTAAGGATTGCAACTTTATAAAGAGAAGGAAGATAAAATGTTCTTTATGCTGAATGAATGTGTGTTTGGTTTCCAGGCACAGCAAAATCTGGACTTAAACACATCTGCCCGGGTACTGAAAAAACTATGCATACCTAACATAATGACGGACTTGGTGCCAAACAGGCCGCTGGACTATTACACATGTGCCTTTCGCAAGTCTAAGATGAGCAGGTGAGTTAGCGATGATAAATATTAGGATCGGTTAACATTGTTTCACAGTATATAAAAGTGTATTTTGGCTGAATGAATGTCTCTCTTCTACAGGTTCCTTGGCTATGATGACCATGAAACCTACTTCACTAATACACAGAGACACCGTGTTGTGAGTAACAGGAATTCCTCTACAGTGTATGTACTCAGTTAAAGTATTCCCTTATAGAGTGAGAGTTTGTGTATTATTTCAGGTGTATGAGATTCTTGCCAAGACAGTGTACGGCAAAAGGAAGAGGGCTGAAGTTGGTGTGGACCGACTGGTTAATGAAGGGGTGTACAAAGCAGCTTTCCCCCTGCACGAGGTCAGATGCTATTTATCTGCCTTTTAATCTGATGTAACGCTTGTGCTGTTTTCCCTCTGTAATCAACATGTCAGTTTTTTTCTCCACAGGGCCCTTTTCGGCTTCCAAAGTATGAGATTCGTCCTGACGAACTGAACCAGAGGCAGATTCTTTACCACTACTGGGCCCGCTGGTGCAAATGGTACAAGTACCAACCACTGGACCACATCAGGGAGTACTTTGGAGAGAAGATTGCACTCTACTTTGCCTGGCTGGGTAAATATAAATTCGTATCTAGACCCATAGGTTCAATTAGTATTATTACTATTATTTGTTGTGGGGGGGAGGGGGAGTAGATAGATAACAGGTAGAAGTATGACTGATTTTAATTGTGGTTATTTGGCATGAGAAGTAAAATAAAATCCATTATGAGAAAGAGTCTAGCATACACAACATCGCAACAGAAAGTGTAAGGGAAAGCTTACGACAATAAATCTGTTATCCTCAGCATTAGACGTACTGTACGTCTTCTGCGACGCCAACCTGACTTAACCAACCTCTTAATCAATGACATTCCAGCATCAAACAGCAGTGTGATTGCACATCCCTGGCCTGCATCAGCCGAGACCTGCAGCCTAATGGACCTTTATGTCTCGGCAGGTTTCTACACAGCCTGGCTGTTGCCGGCGGCAGTGGTTGGAACCCTGGTCTTTGTGTCTGGAGTCATGTCCATGGGTACCAACACACCAGCGTGAGTCCACACACTACACAGAAAATACATGTTTAATTGCTTGACACAAAACAAATGACAGACATGAGATTCTTTAAGGGATACCGGAATCCCCCATATATTGAAAGCTTGAAATCTTCCTCCCAAATTATGTAAATCAAGCACAGTTTAAGAAACAAATATACCAAAGCATCAAAGCACAGTGTGTTCTGCATGAAAACAAACCCTATAATTATTCCGTCCACATGGGCATTGTCTGTGCCCAATATCTTCTGTATTATTTATCACCACTGTGGGCTGTACTCTACTTTCAAAGCATTGTGGAATCACTTCTCTTTCAGAGTAGTATACCTTAGAGTGTTTGTAGCCTAATATTACCGTGTGTTTACCGTTCTCTTTTTATGGCAGGATATTCATCCTGCTATAAAGTAAAAAGGGAGGTTAGAGAGAATGGAAGACGAGTCAATCGCTCAGGAAAGGAAACAACCAAATGTCTCAGATTAATGAGGTTATTGAGTTCACACTATAGATTAAAGCTATTGATAAGTGGAGAATGGATGGAGAGCAGTCTGCAGCAACAAACCTCTAGCCATTTTATGTGATAATGGACAATTAGTGCAGAATTATCCCCCCATTACATAAATAAGGAAGATAGATTTCTCTCGTGGGTCCGTGCTTTATTTGTGCAGCATGTGTAGTCATGGTTTCAGTAACTCAACTGAGCAACTGTAATAAATGAAAGTGCAGTAGCTCTACTCGCTGGCAGCAAGCTGAGAGACTGATTTCAGCACTTTCCATCTGTTCTATTTTCTCACTCAGTCAATATACACCGAGTTTGTGTGAATACAAAATACATTACAGTTAATTCACCAAATCTCTCAGCTCTCACATGGATAACTATAAGTATAGTTTCTGTCAATTTTGCTGGGCCACCTGATATATCAAAATCTGAAAAGCAGTCCTGGTTTGAAAGCTTTAAAACATGTTTCCTCACTTGTAACTAATCTGTGTCTATGTGTCTGTCAACAGTAAGGACATCTGTAACAGCGGAGCTAGTTATCTGATGTGTCCTCTCTGTAATACATGCAAGGCCTGGAACATGTCTGATATCTGCACAATGGCCAAGGTAATGAGCTTTAAAAACATTTCACTTTCCCAGTTTTTTTTTGTTATCATAATGCAAAAAGACTTAACGTTGATTTACATTCTGCATTGCAGTTGGGCTACTTATTTGACCACCCAGGTACAGTCCTCTTCAGTGTGTTCATGTCCTTCTGGGCCGTAACCTTCCTGGAGTACTGGAAGCGCAAGATGGCCACCCTGGCCCATCACTGGGACTGCATGGACTACCATGAAGAAGAGGTCTCACAATCCTTCCTTTTTTGCTTGCTTTCAGTATGAGTTTGACCAATCTGGTCTCATACATTTAATGGTTCTTAGTAGTGATGGTCAAATGAAGCTTCGTGAACCGTTTTCTTTATTTTCTGAGCTCACTAGATGGCGCTCTCTGTTCAGAGAAATAGGTTAAAGGAATGGTAATTCAGTGTGTTTTCAAGCCTTTGTTGAAGAGAGAGCCCCATCTAGTGGGCTCAGAAAAAAGAGAAAATGGTTCACGAAGCTTCATTTGGCCATCACTAGTTCTTAGGTATGTCATGAATAAGGGGCTAGCAATCCCAACAGAGTCCAACTGCACCCTTAAGTTAATGGGAAGAGAGCGGGGTCTCCCAGGCATGAGGTATATCACTTCCTTTTGCAACCTTTTTACTTTATTTAACAAAATGTAACAACATCCTCAGAGTTCTTCCACACAGGAATTTGTATAGCTTTAACACAATGCGGGTAAGGGCCAATCTTAACAGCTAGCTTAATATTATTCCTTGCAGTGTGTTGTATTAAAGACAGACTAACTTAGCTAAATAAACACAAGGATAAAATATACATATCACAACATATCCTTGACCCAGATAGACAGCGGTAAGGTTGAAAATCGCCGAATTGTCCCTTTAAGTCTTTTCCCTTTTACCATTTTTTACGCAGAAGTTAGAATAACTAATAATAAAGGCCTTTTATAATTATTGTTTGTTTTTGTCTTTTTCGATGTGCATTTATTTTCTCCTTTGTCTTGCTTGTCTGGTGAAGACTCCATGTCACACTGAATGTATGCCCTTAGTCTTTTAATGATAGTGCTTGTGTATACTTGCAGGTATTATGAATCAGTGTTCTTGATGTGTGTGTAAAATAATTGATAGAGATATACAAATTGTGTATAGATTACACTGACGTGATTATTTCCTATAATATTCTGCCTGGAGAAGGCCACTTTTCAAGCCCCTGGAGGGTTTTAGGCAATTCTCCTTCACATTTACCTTGCAAGTTATATATTATGTCCTTTTAATTTTTAATGTGTAAATAAAGAAAAAAGAAAAAATATTGTTATCCTGAGCAAATAACACAGCAAAAGAAGTAAACAAAAATTCTGTCATCTTAAGGAAGTTCACCTCTAGAGAACCTACTCTCTACTCATTGGGTCCCTAGACCTGAGGTCTGCAGCTGGACCGTTCTCAGCGAACCAGCAAAAAGTGTGTCCATTGATACTGATGTCATCAGTGTGTTCCCTCAGGAGCGTCCTCGTCCAGAGTTTGCAGCCATGGCCCCGACTATGGAGCCAAACCCAGTGACTGGGGTGAAAGAGCCCTACTTTCCCGAGAAGACCAGGTTTACCCGCATGTTCACTGGCTCCATGGTCATCATTATGATGGTGAGACCCTGTTTACAAGTGTTTTAAAGGCAGATGTGCTGTCTTTTAATTTAAGTGTTTCCCCCAGTGTATTGCAAGCCTGAGTTGCCCCCCACCAGGCCTAAGCCACTGGGAATTGCTTTTTAATGTATTTTAAGATGTTTGTTTTTTAAAACTACAGTTTTTTTACAGCTCGGTTGGAAACTTATCATCATATGTCATATTTTTAAATGTCTAGTTAGCTTTTAGCACTGACTTAATGTCGGGCCATATGAAATCTGTCTTTTAGCTTTTTTAAATTCTCAATTTTGCGATTCCGTCCATGATTCTGTTATCACAGAAACTATTGGGCTCTACATTAATGCTGCCATCAGTCTGTAACTGGCCCCAGCCGGGCCCTTGTCAAAAAAAATTGCTGCCAGGCTAAAGAACGTTTCTGGGGGAAACCCTGGCTATTAGCATTATTTTAAATGAAGTATCTGGGGTAACAAAACATTCTTTCTTGTGTAATATCTTGGTTTGCAGGTATCAATTATTATGTACGAGTCTCAGATTGGCCAGTCAACGTCACAGACTTCTTATCTGATGAATACAGTGCAGTTTGTTTGATTATTGTGATTAACTACTTTACTTGTTTTCTATAGAAATAATTAAATATCATCAAATTTATGTACAAATGTATAAAGGTATCATTGTTTTCATATTCTTCCACTCATTGTCATTATACTTAGTTTCAGTGAAGAGTCTCAGTGTATTTTGACTTTGACTTTTGTGATTATGAGAAAGAGATTAAGAGAAAGAGAGGTGGGGTTCACACCTGTGTGCTATTCCACCGAATCCTGCAGTGGTAACTGAACCTTTCTCTAATAATAAATCCAGGTCATTTGCCCACAGGGCTGGATATGATCTGATAATCTCATCTGTTCACCATATGCTCAGTTTCAGGACTAACTTGTTCTTGGATAGGGATTTGAGGATCAGTTTACACTTCCCCTGACAATGATGATGGAGGTGAAAAATTGAAAAGGCTACCATGGCACCAGGTCTGTAAAGGCAGCTGCATAAGATATGACCACTTTCTGTTATCTGAAAACAAACCAAGAAGAGTGACTAAGAATTAAGCCTATCCAGTTTGTAGTTTTGGAAGAAAAAAACTATGGGAAGTGGTGTAGATGATCATTACTGCATTTGGCTGTGATGATGTGCCACATAATATGTAGCAGCGAGGGCGGGGAAACCTGCATAAATGGAGTGCGCCTCCTAAACCTCACAAAGAACAACTTCACAGAGATGTTCACAAGTTCAGAATATTTCTCTGCTATTTTTCTTCAAAAAATCCACCAGCTGTAATGTTTTTGACCCCCATTAACTGTCTGTGCCATCCCTCTCAGCTGTGTGTGGTAATGATCTTCCTGGTGACGGTGGTCATGTGCCGCGGTATCATCAGCTTGATGATGTTTCGTACTGGGAGCCCCATCCTGCGTACAGAGGTATATCAGAGCTATTTTGAACATTTTACATTTTATTTAGAAGCAGTGTATTGACTACTACATGCATACGCTACAGGTGTACATCAGCTCCTTCAACATCTCTGTACCCTCCACAAGTGTGTGTGTGTGTGTGTGTGTGTGTGTGTGTGTGTGTGTGTGTGCGTGCATACTTTATATTCATACATGTGTGTGATCTACTCCTCAGGCCGGGACCATAGCCAACATCTCCAGCAGTATTGTGAGTCTGGGCCTTATCTTGTTGATGGGGCAGGTCTACACTGCATTAGCTGAGCAGCTCACTAAATGGGGTAAGAATCAATACTGCTCTTTAACACCTTAAACCTCAATGCTGTATATTGATGTCAGCCTCTCACTGGATCTCCACTAACTAAAAGATGAGACTCCTCAAAAAAGCAGATGACGTCTTGAATTTGATCCCAGCATCTGGAGTAAAAATAGGCCTTCAGTGAGGGCAACAAAAATACATTGCAGAGTGCAACACGTGACACACCAGAGTGTCTCTCTTGCTCAGTAATGGCTATCTGATACAGTTTAGACTACTCAGAGTTGTTGTGTCCATTTCACTTCATTTGCTGCTTTAGAGGATAATTCCAGCTCATTTCCTGGATCCTTTTCAAATAAAAAAAAAATGGGATTAGACAATTATTTAATAATTGTTACAGGCCTCCCCTAGCCTAGAAATCTAGACGCACCCTAGCGGCAGCAAATGTAATTTGCAGCCAGGGTCAGTCTAGCAACTCTCCGTTGGCTTGCGAACTGGAAAAACCAAATTCTGGTCAGGCCAATCACATCGTGTATAGAGTTGGTGGGCGGGCTTAACATAAGGATGGCAGAGTTGTGACGGTTCCGCATGAATTCCCTGCTACTTGAAAAAAAAGAAGATGGCTGTTGCTGCTGGCGAACAGCGGCCTTTCGAATCGGTTTTGGCTGCGACTCTGGAAGACTTGGAGTTAAGCACTGAAGTCATTCTTAAAAAAGGAAGATGTGTTCGGAGTTTTGTCGACCGGATACGGCAAAAGTTTAATCTATCAACTAGCGTTGCTCTGGTTGGCTTGTGTGCAGAGGGAATTTGAAAAACAACCGTTTATCCCGCCCCTTGAGCCCTGCCAATGGTGAGTTCCTAGACCCAACATCTTGATGTGGGTCTGGCTTGTCTGGCTAGGCCTCCCCTCTTATAAGATAAACTTATCTGAAGGAGAGAACAAAGGCGACAGTGAACAGTGAAATTATTACTCTAATTTGACTTCAATGTCTTTAACACTGAGTGTCCATGTTTTCTCTTTGGCAGAGATGCACAGAACACAAACCCAGTATGACAACGCCTTCATCTTCAAGGTGTTCATCTTCCAGTTTGTCAACTTCTACTCATCCCCCTTCTACGTGGCTTTTTTTAAAGGAAGGTAAGACACGAGTCAATCTCAGCAGACACACAGAACTGATTGAGAAATGTTGAACATTCTGTGCCAAATAAGATTTACACTGTCTTAATTTACCCTTTTAAACTTACTTCTCTGTGTGTGTAGGTTTGTGGGTTACCCCACCAACTATGGGACCTTGTTTGGGATGAGAAATGAAGATGTGAGTCTATACTTTACCAATACGATGTCAAAGGGAGGAAATATTCCAGATCCCTGCTGTTGTATTTTTATCTAAGCATGTAAGAAATGTGATCCTCCATTGTGTCATATCTCTGTTTCTGTGTGTCTTCACACTCTATTGCAGTGTGGTCCCGGAGGTTGCCTTATTGAACTGGCTGAGCAACTCTTCATCATCATGGTGGGAAAGCAACTCATCAACAACATTCAGGAGTTCATTATCCCGTATGTTTTCTGTCTAGTAAACTGATATACCAGTCTGGATTTTTTGAGAGCTCAGACAGAATTTAATAGAACAGAATACATTAGAATTAGCATAATACGGGCATGTGATAAAAGACTGCATAGAATCCATAGTTACTTTTTTTTTTTAACCTGCATGACGTTGTCATTGTTTTTTGAGAAGTTGCATCAGACGGTTCTGTAGCCTGATTGCAGCTCTGTTTGTTTGGCACAGTAAAGCTCATTGCTGTACCTCTGCAGCACTGGCACTTGCTCCTTGGTGGTAGTGTATACAATGTGCATGTGCACCTTATCAGCAAAAGCATATGCATTGTGCGTGATCATGAACTGTTATATGAATATGTGCACTTACAACAAGCACAAAGACAAAAGTGCATACTTGCATGTATGTGTATTTGCATCACTGTGTGTGTGTGTGTGTGTGTGTGTGTGTGTGTGTGTGTGTGTGTGTGTGTGTGTGTGTGCGGCAGATAAGAAAACAGGGCAGAATCAGGTTTCAGAGGGCTTTGGTAATCAAAAATCATATGGTAGCCTTTAAAGAAAAATGAAAGATGCCGTTCCTTAAATATAATCTTGAATTGAAATAAATGTCTGTTAAGTCACCAGCTATCGTTGAATAAGTTAACACAATGGTGATTGAACCTATGGTTATGGCTGGGTGTATGTGCCAACATCCTAGGAAAAATCACATCTCCCAGCAGTGGTTGGTCCACCAGAGAGAGTAGGCGGAGCTAATGCAACGGACTCGCTCTTCGGCTCACTTGTGTGTGTGAATCGGTGTACAGTTTTTTTTCCCATCGCTGCTAGCTTTGCGAGTAAACACTTACTATGGCCGAAAACAGAGAAATGAGCGATGACTACAGACGATGAAACTTCAAAAACAAGTAAAAGTGAGATCACACCTTTAATCAGCACACCTGTTCCAGTCGTATATTCTTGCTCATATTTGAGTGAAACCTGCCCAGCAGTTCATCAACACTGAAATTAAGTTATCCATATAATATATACAGTATGAATTATAGCTTGTATTCAGGGTGTAAATGTCTACAAACGAGTCAAGAAATAATGAAAACTATGTAAACAAAAGTGAAAGGCAGTATTAAAATAGAATCAGATAAAACCATGACCTCCCAGTGTTGAATAAAAAAAGTTCTATATTAATGTTATTGTCATGTTTATTTCATATATATAAGCTACAGTATGTCTCTCTGCACTGACAGTAAAGTGAAGGCTTGGCGCCAGAAGAGAACTTTGGCCAAGGTGCTGGGTGATAAGGCATCCCATGAGCCTCAGCGCTGGGAAGAAGACTACCAGCTGGTGGAGTGTGAAGGCCTGTTCGAAGAGTACCTGGAGATGGGCAAGTATTCGCTACTGTATCTTAAGTACATGATGTCATTGCCATTCAAATGTCTATAACAATATTATACACAGTATGATGAACATCACTCCTGTAAGAAAGTGTCTGTTATGTTTATATATGCTTTGTTCTCCAGTGCTTCAGTTTGGGTTCATCACCATCTTTGTGGCAGCGTTCCCCCTCGCTCCACTCTTCGCTCTTCTCAACAACTGGGTGGAAATCCGTCTGGACGCCCACAAGTTTGCGTGCGAGTACCGCCGGCCCGTAGCAGAGCGTGCCCAGAACATCGGAGTCTGGTTCAACATACTGGAAGCCCTGTCACACCTGTCCGTCATCGCCAATGTGAGTCCATTCGATATGATATCCACACCAGACTGGATGCTAATCTCTTTTCTACAACATTATTTTTTTCTTTTTGCCCTCTGTAGGCTTTCCTTATAGCCTTTACATCAGATTTTCTACCTCGTCTGCTCTACCAGTACAAGTTTGATTATGATCTCAAAGGATACGTCAACTTCACCTTGGCTTACGCCCCACTTAACTACACTGAGTACCCCATGTGCAGGTACACTATATGCTGATTATCTAAATGCATGCAATCTTAAAATGGGGGAAACACTCTTTGGTTGGAAATTCCATATTTTGCCTCTCATATATACATTTGTTTCATGTTTTTATGTCTTTTTTGCAAGATCCTTGTTTCAAAACAAAAGCAAGTGTCAAAAACAAGTTTAAAAAATGTCAAAGTTTTGGTTTCAATCATGATGATTTCAGTTCAGAGACTTGACCCACAGAGGGCAGTATAACTGATGTTCAGTTTGTTGTCATGTGCTGCTGCTGCTGCATTCACACCATCACACAGCATATTCTGCAGTAACTCTGCGTTTTATTTATTTTAGATATAAAGCGTACAGAGACAGCGATGGAAACTACTCACTTTTCTACTGGGAGCTTCTTGCCGTCAGACTTGGTTTTATCATTGCTTTCGAGGTATGAAGGCAGCTGCTTTGTCTCTCTATTTGCTCTTTTGTTTACTTCTGCCTGTTTCAGTGATTTGAATGCCAACATTTTGATTCATTTTTATCTTTTACCCACATCGCTATCCCCAGTTGTGCCTCTGTTCCCAGGTGCATACTTGAACTACTGGCAATTTAGCCCTTTCTCAGTGTATATTATAGTATTTCCATCTTATGTAATGCTTACCAATATCAGTAGTTATTTTGTAGCTCATTTTACCATGTCTCCTTTCTTTGACACTTCCTCACTTTTTCTGTCTTTGCCTTCTTTTCCAACATTCCATTACTTTTTTCAGCATCTACCTTAGGCCCCCTCTCTCTTTCAAAGTTTTTATTTATTCAGTTGCATCCATTTCAGCCCTGTCTTCCTTCATTTAGAAGTCAGCCACAGATTAATACACATTTGGTGCGCTAGTGAGTGTTTATGACAACAGGACAACGTATGTGGGATTGGCTTATAATTAACTAAAGTGGCAGTGCTCAAAGTAATAAAGAAACATGTCACCCAGTGCAACAGTGTGGCTAATTATGTGCTGCTCATACCTTTGTAGTAGTTTTGGACAACAATGGAGATCTGTGGAATGAAGAATTACTATATATGAGTCTTTGGCAACACAGACACCACTTGTTATTTGGATCAGTTCATTGTTGGTTATGGTCTTTTAATGGGAATCGTTGACAGTAAGAAAAATAACCTAACCTTATTACTGTGCAATTCCGTTGTGATCACTGAACAAATGTGTCAGATTAAAGTACTGGGAAAAGAAAAAGAGTAATCAGGAGAGTCATAGATGGAGCAGGGTTTTTAGCTGTCATGGACTATTGGAAATTTTGGAGTATTGGTTGGTATTCCAGATAGGGAAAGTTTGAAATGAATAAAATCTCTCAGGGGAGGATGAGGGATCACTTGTAAAGTCATGGGACATCTTATAAGGGCGGAGGAGAGAATTCTTAGGGTGGAGTAGAGAGAGAAAATAATTCTGTAGTGTAACATTTGTTGCTCAGCCACATCTGGTGGTCTTCATCAGTGGATGCAGTTCGCTCAGTTGTAGATATAATTTACCTGAGATAAGTTTATTCGCTAATAGAGGCGAGAAGTGGCTAAAAGCTCCAGAGGAAATTCACTAAGTGGTCTAAGTGAAGAATATTTTGTCGAAATACTGATTTCAACACAAAATGTTGCTTTCCACATCTTTACATGTGATTTCTAACTAGTTGTGTACTCAGAGTTCAAACTTCAGATTTTGTGACAGGAGAGGCCGTTTATTTCAGTCTAATGAGGAGCTGAAATGTCTCGCTGTTTGCTCGTCTTCCCTCCTGCAGCATGTGGTGTTCTTTGTGCTGCGAGCCATCGACTGGATCGTGCCGGATGTCCCAGAATCCCTGGAGCTTAAGATCAAGAGGGAGCGCTACTTAGCCAAGCAGGCTCTGGCTGAAAACCAAGAGGCTCTGTTGGTGAGTCGAGGCCGAGGGGCCACCCCTGCCACTCCAGGCACCTCCAGCCCAGGTCAGTAGAACATGGGACACACACACACGATGCAGTGCAACACAAACTCATTCATAAAACCTGACACTAGTTCTGTAGGTAAATGTTTAGGCGTGAGCAAGTCTAGACTCTTAGGGTTCTATATCATGGGTCCTCTAATGTCATGGAAGCATTAGGTTGTATTTGATAAGTATTACTTATCTGATTAAGTTATCCTCTAACTTTTATAATGTCTAGATCATTCAAAGGGTCAATTCACCCAAATCACACTAAAACGTATCTTCTCATTTGGCCCTGTTTTTATCTAGTTGCACTGACTTTTTTTAGATTTCAGATATCTGCCTCTCAAATATCTGCTGCTATTCAAATACAACAAAGATGACAAGATTTTTGTTTGTGTTGTTTCTTACCAGAAACAATTTCCTTGTTATTGTCGATAATACAGGCATCTGACCTACATATCACAATTATATTGTTAATGTTTGATGTTCTGCAGTATGTTGTTGTCCCATTTGGATCCACACAGGTGATCAATGAAACAATGCACCAGCGGAGGTTATAGGTTACATACAGTGGTGAACCTGTCACTGTTGACTCTCATAAATAAATTCCAGAGTTGCAAGGCTTTTAAAAGCTCACCCTTCCCTGCACACACCTCCACAGAGCATTTGCAAAATACCTGCAGCTGGATTGGCTGGATTATAAACGGGCTACAACAGTGCACGCAACATAATCATTAAAGGTAATCTGTGTGGGACCTGAGCCAAATATGTCAGTGTCAGATGAACGTCTTTACATCCAAAGATCGTGTGGGCTGTTGGACTAGTTAGGGGCCCAAGCCCGAGGGGGCATGGGAACCGCGTTGCCTTGCATACGCGGTTCCCATGCCCCCTCGGGCTCCAGTGGAGCTGTGGAACCCTATTGTTTTTCTACTGATTCTTCTCCATTATTTTTCTTCTCCGCCTAAAACTCTCTTACTACTCTTAAACTACTCTTAGACTACAGTCTAAACCGTACATGGTGGGGGGTTGCCATTTTCAGGACTGGTCTGAAACTCCGCAAGGACCTCAGGCGCAAAAATTGACCCACTTCCACTACTAGGTGGCGCTAGAGCAGAAAAAAACGCGTTTGGCCCTATAACTCCCACACCGTACACCGGACACTTAAAAACCATATATCCACGCGTTCCTTGGATCCAACTGAATCACGTGATATAGGCCACGCCCATTTCCGCCTAGACTTTTATGCGTGAAAAATCGTGATTTATCAAAAACCCACTTTTTCGATCTCCTCCTAGACCGTGCGACCGATCTGCACGAAACTTGGACCGTAGCATCTCCAGACCGACCTGACAAAAAGTTAATAAAAAGAATATTTATAGGATAAAAATTGTGCATATTACACACAAACAAATTTGTCTAGCTAACTATGAAAACACCAACTTTGCCATATCTCGGCCAAAATAAATGCTATCAACGCCAAACTTCAGATTCTTCTTTGCCATGACCCTCTGGAGGTCCCCCACGCGTTATACGAAAATTGGTCACTAGGGGACGCTACAAGTACAAGAAGTTTATATCTTATGAACAGCTCATCCGATTTTTACAAAATTTGATGGGTACTATCTAGGGCCACTCCTGAGGCCAACCCTCGAGTGGGATACTGAGGGGTCAAAGTGGGCGTGGCCTATGGGACCCAAGTCTAGATTCACCACTTACACTAATGTGAACAACTTTAAACTTACAGTGTAGATGGACAATGGGCCCTGGACCACACCTACCAAAAATTACACATGTGGACCACTAGGTGGCGCTATAATGTTTTTTTGCCTTTAACTCCCACATTACATCACATGATATAGGCCACGCCCATTTCGGCTGAAAACTGTTTTCGCAATATCGCGCAATGTCTAAAACCAACTTTTTCGAACTCGTCCTAGGCCGTGCGACCTATCTGCACGAAACCTGGTACATAGCATATCGAGATGGCCATGACCAAAAGTTACTCAAAGAATTTTGCTATGTTAAAGTATGCGCATTTGACGACCAAATCAATTTTCCTAGCTAGCTACGACGCACATATCATAAATCAGCCAAATTAAATGTTATCACCAAAGAACTTGAGATAATTGTTCAACATCCCATTACGATGCTCTCTACCAAATTTGGCCAAGATCGGTCTTTGGAGGGCGCTATAAGCAACGTTTATTTGTTTTAGCCAATAACTCAATGCATTTAAATTGTAAATTTGCAATTGCAATATCTCTGCCACAGTAAATGCAATCAACACGAAACTTGTGGTGCTTGTTCGGCATCCCGCTTTGAGGCTCGGTACCAAAATTGGCAAAGATCGGCCATTAGGGGGCACTATAATCAACGTAGACCAGTTTTGGCCCTTTTACTCAATCGATGTTAATGGAATATTTGCAATGGGAATGTACCACAGACCTTGCAGCTCACACTTCTCAATATTTACTGAGGTTTGCCTCCTACCGTTACATCTGGTTTTTGCTTTTGCATGCTCCCCTGGTTTTTTACAATAAACAATCTTCTTAACCCACCTGATAAAGTTTCTACAACCTTCACAGTGGACAAATGCAACTCTTTTCTCTCAAGTTTTCAATCCAAAATCAACACCATTCATAGGCACCGATACCGTGCAATTAAACATTGCAGTTGGTGCTAAGTGGAGTGTCTGTCATAGTGTGATTGGTTATGTTGGTGTCATTGATTCTTAATTTCCCACGAAGCTGCTCGCGTTAAGTGTAAGTTAAACTTTTCATCTCCAATCCCATCTGTATTTGTGAGAAGTGGCGCTGTCCTGAGTTGAAAGCCTGCTTTACGGCTAAATTATCGAGTTAATAGGCATGTGTGTTCGCATCGGACGCTGTCCATTTCCTAAGGTACTGAAATAAAACAATTTTTGACTACTTTTTTCTTTTTTAAAGGGCGCCTGTGAGCACCCACAGACGAAAACATAAATTGGCGCCTATGACTCCATTTACAACAACCTGACCACCTCGCCGGCTCCTTCAACCACCACAACTGCCTCCCCTTCCTCCACCCTCTCAGCCACTCTCTCATTTCTCTCTGCTGTCCCCTGTGGTCAGGGGGGTTAAGAAGTTTGTTTATTGTAGAGCATTATTAAAGGTAGTCTGTATATGCATGGAGATGAACTGTTAACCACTACATTTGCAATGGCAGAGTACCGCAGACCTTGTGGATCAAACCTCTCAATATTCACCAATGTTTGCCCCCCCCCACGTAATGCTTTAGGTCCCGCATTGGCGCACCTCCCCGGGTCATCGGGGGTGACTGGCGCAGCGCCCCGGGGCGTCGTGGCCGACTGGCATCGGAGGCTTGGGCCCCGTTATAACTGCTTGCAGTTCTAGTTAATATTATAATTTTCTCTATAAACGCTGCTGTTGATCGATCATTAACCTAAAAGTGTGACAGAAATAAAATGAAAAAAACATTTCAATCAAGCAGTAATCAGTGAACAGTTCAAATACACCTTGTGTTCATATTCTCCACCTGAGGATCACAGCCTGTACATTCACATTGTGTCCATGGCGAATACAGTATCATCCTCATCTGTGTGTGTGTGTGTGTGTGTGTGTGTGTGTGTGTGTGTGTGTGTGTCCCTGTGCTCTGACCCATGCTGTTGTCATGTGTCTCATGTAGTCATGTTGCTGGATCAGGCCAAGTGAGTATTACATAACACGTAAGTAAATGGCATTCTCAAGAAGGATTTTATTATTTCAGTAATTTTAGCAAAATGTATCTAATCAAAATGGACTCAAGTTTATAAAACATTCAGTGGCATTAAACCTGAAATACATACAGTACTACAGCACAGTTATCATTTCTTGCCACAACTATATTCTCAACTGCTATATGTGATAAACAAGTACATAAGTGAACAGAATATCTGTAAAAGATAGGGCCCCAGTTGTGGACAGGGTCCTTGTTCGGAATTATAATTAGAGAGTATTGTGTTAGGCTGCATTTACATTGCTACCTTTTGGTTTAAAAACAAATATCTTTTGCTATGTTTACACCTCACATTCACACTACTCTGGCATTTCAGAGCCCCTAAACTGGAGAACTTTGAAAACACTTGTTGAATACAGTTGAAATCAATATTAATATTGTATATATTTACAATATCTATATGAGTATTTTTTAAGATATTGCAAAATAAATGTAATACATAAAAGAAATATAAAATTGATGTTCAGTCCAATTACCTGTGTTCCACTGTATTTCATCGACTCTCCAAATCAATTTGGCTTGGAAATCATTAGAGCTGTAATCTCCCAGTCGACTAGTCGATTTATGGGTCGATACGTTCTGGCTCGACCAAAATTCTGATTGGTCGATTTTTTGCCGTGTTAATTTCTTTCTTTTTTTTTTTTTTGGAATTTATTTTTATTTGTATTATTTTTTGCCATGTTAATTTCATCAGGTGGAAAGCACTAATTGCTAACGGGGGTGTTTTCAGAGCACCCCTGTTTCACAGGTAACAGTCTGTCTTCAGAACACCCCCCTTGTTTTCACTTTTTGGATCAGCCCAACCCACTGTAGACAGAATGAAGAAAGGCCTTGGTCTGGTGGTTTGCTGAATATTTATTTAATCGTGAGCGTTTAATATATAGTCAGTCCTCCTCTACCATGTCAAAGACATCGGCAGAGTGGCAGCATTTTACAAAAATAGATAATGGAAAAAAAAGTCGAATGCAAAGTTTGCAAGCAACAGTTTGCATATCACAGCTCAACTACAAACATGGCATATCACCTAAAAACGGTAAGCTAACGTGTCTGCGTTAGGTTGCCCCGTCTGTTTTGAGTAGGCTATATGAACATATCAGAATTGGCATATTCTAATGTTTTAGTCCATTTTATAACTGCAGGCGCACCCGCCCGCAACTACGGTAGCATCCCCCAGGGTTAGCCGCGAAGCTGAGCTCCTATGTTCAGCCTCGCTCTGTGCAAGTACATGCACAGAGCTGCTGAAATGATAGTGTCTGCCAGTTATTATAACATATGACAAAAACAATTGTCTTATTGTATAGTATTATGTTGCATATTCCTCAACAGTTCTTGTGCTGATATCACTAGTTGACATAGTACTATTTTCGGAAATCATAGGCTATGATATTGCGCAGGTGCACGTGATGCAACGCTGTCAGAGCTGACAGACAGACTCGAGTGTGTCATTTCAGTGCAAAATAAACGGTTAAAAAACGATTTAATATACTGCAAATAGCCTACTAGTTTTTTTTATGTTTATAATTAATTTAGGCGGACAAGGCTACCAAGTACTGCGCAGCTAATTAATCTAACGCTTTATTTTTTCTTCTTCTCGCCCTTAGCCCTAGAAATCATTCATTTTGACAGCATTTTGTAAAACAATAAGGCAGAATTATCTTGGCATCATGATATGATACCACTCAGTCGATAAACATATATGTGTGTTAGCTATGGAATTAAAGCAGCAAGTCATGGTTTTAGCCTCTGTAAAGGTACAATGGAATGTTACCAAACCACGACAAGACTTTGGGAGGCTGCACACAGTCACTGTGCCCGGTTGTTCATCAGGGAAGAGTTATAAACACATAACTTTATCTCAGGGGTTATACAATAGCACGCTGCAGCATGCTTTACGTGCTGCTAGGTGTATTTTTGAACTTTGGACAGGCTAGCGGTTTTACGCTATGCTAAGCTAACTACGTCAAGCCTCTAGCTCCATATTTAACACACAATCATGAGATTGACATCAATCTCGTTCTCGGAAGGAACACATATGTACAGATTCATGTTTTAAAACTCACATAGTAATTGAAATAATATGTTTTACTGCCTGTGTTTGAAATAATATGTTTTATTGCCAGTGTGACTTAATATAAGATCGTAGCAGCCAGCTGTAATTCAGTAGCATGTTGCAACATTTTGACCGCTTTTTTTTATCCTTTCCATACCTCTTACAGTAGTCAGTCTGACAGAACTAATTTTCTCTTCTGTCTCTCTGCCCCTTCCCAATTCCTTCCGTGTCCAAATCCAACTGCTCTGTCTCCCCTGAAGCAAGCAACGCGTCCTTTGGAAACATGAGATAGGACTCCAGTGCGGAAAATTGGTTTGAGGGGGTATTGCAGGAATAAAAGACACTCCTTCACATCTGGGAAAACATAAGTGAACTCTTTCCCTAAATGGAATGCTGTTTCTGCACTAGCATTTTGTTTTCATTTGACTAATTTGCATACTGCTGAACAGACATTATGATAAGCAGGTGTGTAATGGAGGCTAAACTTACCCAAAACTTAGTTCAGGCACCTTTTCATATGGAGAACACAGTTCATGAACATTTTTAGGCTAATGCACTGAAAGCCTAAAACTTATAGTTATACTAGGCCTATACAAATGACATCTTCACATCTGTCCTTGATCCGACAAAGATCCACACCGGGTACTGAACTGGGCCCTAGCCTGAGCAGACCCTAAGAAAACAGAACACCCTGACAAATGTGATTAATATAGTTTGCCGATTTGCTGCCACGATTTGCGTTACGCCTGCATCAATCTCTGTTTATTTTTTTGTTTTGGCAGAAATGTAAAAGTACTGCCTTAATATATATATATATATATATATATATATATATTAATATATATATATATATATATATATATATATATATTAATATATATATAATTAATGAAATGAATAGTGAAATGTATTGGGCCTGGCTAGTTTCGGGGGAAAACTCAACAGCCTCCTCCAAAATGCAACACTCTCAAAGTTACAATATGACAGGCACAATATGAAGCCACATCCATGCCAGTACTGCAATTAGTTGTGTTTCTAGTGGCTAACTACAATCGCAGCATGAATTGTTCATTCTATCTGTTTTCAGATTCTGTTCAGTGTATTTAGAATTTTACACAGAGGTGACACCTGCAGCAGTGTGCGTCAGACCCAACCTGAGGTTTAGTAGAAAGTGTGAACCCAAGACCTAATAGTGTTACATTGATGTTATATGTTTTTAATGACATTAAAGAGTAACCTAATCCTGCCTAAAAAAGTCTTGTTTTTGCTGACCTCCAGTGGTTTAAGATCTCACCTTGATGCAGTGATGTACAGGTGTCTTCCAGGACATCACAGTTGGGTGTGGTTGCAGGTGCAACAGGGTACACTTCTGAGACACACAACCACACCCATTAGTGAAGCTGGATGTGTTTAGAGGTGAAACTTTCAACCAGAGACGGCCGTGAAACACTGCTGTACTGCAGCAAAGGCCCAAATATCCTGACTAAGTCCTGGTACGGGTCCAACTTAAAAAACGCTGGCTCCTACATTTCCTATAATGAAACGTCTATTGTAGAGTTGCGAAGTTGGGGTAGTAAAAGCCCGGTTCATTGTCTCGTAGTTGAATCAATAATACAAAACATAAGTAATGATGCTAGAAAATGTCAGGATCTTTTAGTCAAAAATACTTCCTGTGTACATAAAAACATAAGTAAAGTTAAGTTAACTCCCGAGGTGCATTTCAGTAAGAGACATCCAACATTGACCTAAAATTCTTTGACAGATATCTCTGGGTCACTTTTGGCTAAATTTGGCAATTATGGCCTATATCTGGAGCCATCCGCCAAGTTGAAATGTGTCAAACTAATGGCCATAAACCTACAGTATCCTTACATTGTCCAGGACACACTTGTGTTTCTATGTTGAGGAACGTTAAGGATATTATTGAAACAAATATTTTGTAGCTTGATTAGATTCCCTGCCTGGTTAATACCTGTGTCTTTCAAACTCCACTTCCAAGCTGAGGTAACCTCGATGACATCATTTGGGTTATTTTCTCAGACTTGACAAAGTCTGTGTATTCCTCCCCATCATGAGTAAACTGATCTTTATGTGTAAAATCAGAGGAGTGCACCTATGAGTTTACATTGTGATTGTTTTCTTAATGATGACTTCTGACTTAAGGTCAGGTTAAGTGCATCTTTTTTTTCAATGTTAATTTGGTAAAAGGCTTTGATTGGGAGCTTTTCTTATTACATAGATTATCTGTTGTCTTCACTGTGATGAAGAACATCTGCAAACATCTGCACCTTCGTCAGCAATGTATGCAATGTATACACATATACTGTATACTGTACGTGTTTACTGTCCTTGGATGCTGAGCATGTCCGTCTTTTCTACTTGAACGCTCTGCAGAGTTGCTGCTGTAGGATACTGTAAACCAGAGTGAAATAGTACCTCAATATAGGACATATTTTCTGTGTGAGCTGTTTTGCATTTAAGATCTTTTAAACCACAATAAATGTAGTTTGATGAATGCATATGCCTTGCGTGTGTTTCTGAAATGCTAATGTGTTAGCTGGGAGATACTGTTCTCACTGTGCTTTAGGGATGAACTCTATGTTATCACGCCTTCCTATCTACCTTCTCCACTTTCTTTTCTCCAAACAGCAGAGACCTGCATACAGATAAAGAGGCAGTGATTTATTAGGAGTCAGAAACAGACAGGTGTTCGTTGATGATTTCTCTCTTCCTCTCCCTCCTCCCCTCACAAATTAAACCATTGCTGTGGCCTTGGGCAACTCCTGACTTTTATTTTATCTCCTCTTCCTCCTTACCCTTTCTTCACCCTTTCCTGCATTATCTCCTCCCTCTGTCTCTTTTTTTTTTTTACTTTTGTAATCCTTATTTTTTTTAATATACTCTCTCCCTCCCTTTCCTCTCTCTTGGCCACAACCATCTTCTGATTGTTATGATTGCAGTGCGTTCCTCTGCCATGGCCTGCAGGAAGAGTGAGTTAGTACATGTCAGCGAGCACAGGTATGCACTGTGGACACCGGCTGGCTCTTTCACCGAGTGCTGGAGTGGGGAAGAAGACCCTTGCATGCATGGGCTGCAAAACGAAGCTCCAAATCAGCCACAAGCTAACGATGCAGAAAACGACACGCTGCACCACTGCATGTGAGGAGACTCGCCTGAAAAAGTAAAATGCCCAAAAAAACATCTTTTATTTGCATTTCTGAGACTGATCCATTTCTGAGAAGTGTGATGCACATATAATGTAGAGCTACAGTAGGTGATATGTCTTAAATCATTATAGTATATTAATAAGAATATGTTTGCAATATTGATATGCTGTACAATATGTAGAATATATACAAAAGTGTATGCATTAAGTTAGAAAAATCCTGCATTACCCAATATGACCATTTCATCAGGATACAATTCCACTAAATGCTGATTATCACTTTTAACTGTCACCCATCCCTAATCAGATTTAATATTATCTAACATTAGCAACAACAAAAATAGCCTCAGTTCATAAATATTAATATTCTAACCTGGTATTAACTACTTAAACCTCACTGACCCCCAGGTGTGCAGCAAAACATGCATTTTAAATTCTAGCGGACATCCCAAAGTGACCAAATATTTCTAGTTAAACGTTAAAAAGTTAACGTTAAAATAAAAGTTAAAAGATCTGAATATTTTGTTGTTCCACCTTTTTAACTGAAATAGAATATATATGATACTGTTAGACAGTGTGAATCAAGATATTAAAGCAAATAAAACATTGATTTTTTTACAAGGTTAAATAAACACTGACATATTAGCACCTTGTTAACCAAAGTTGGCGACGGTCATAGTAAACATTCATCAAATTTCAGAGCTTTTCCACTGAAAACTGCTGAGTGAGCTAAAGAAAGCAGTTTGCAGGCCAGCAAACCAACACAACTGTTAAAATGTTTGATAGTCTGGACTATCCCATAGTTTGGGATCATCGCTATGAGCCATTTGATATATTGTTGATATCCAAATATTTATTAGTGCAGCTTTAAAGCTACTAGGGAAGCAAATGGATTTTATATAAATAATCTGAAATCATAATTTTATTGTACATTCTATATTAAAAATATTTTGAAATTGTCAATACTTCTAGTGATAATAGTAATACAAAAGGGAACTCTCAAACAGCTCTCAAGCCTGTTTTTCTCTAACAAAAATGGGGACAATTAGACATCTACCACTGCTGAGTCCCATGGTGAACCCCCCCCCCCATAATTTTCATGTTTGATAGGTGAACATAGTTGATTCAGCAGCAAGTGGGGAGCACTGAAAGAAATGAGAGAGCTCAAGCATGCTTTTTTCTGTCACCAACTCACAGTTTGACGTTTAGTGAAAGCTGCATGAAAGTCCACACACACACACACACACACACACACACACACACACACACACACACACACACACACACACACACATACACACACATACATACTGTACATTTGTAATGATGAATCTGCACACAGTGATGCAAATACACATAAATGCAAGTATGCACTTTTGCATGTTAGTCTTTGTGCTTGTTGTGAGTGCACACCTTACACATTCATATAACAGTTCATGGTCACGCACAATGCATATGCTTTTGCTGATAAGGTGCACATGCACATTGTATACACTACCACCAAGGAGCAACATTTTTCTCTCCATATCTGTCTGCTCCCTCCTGTCTGTCTCTTTCTGTCTCAAAGCAGGTGCTGAAATGAGACACTAAATAACTATTAGAGTTAGAGGAAGGGCGAGAGAAGGGGAGGAGAATGAGAGAGCACTTCCCCAACAGTAGCAGAGAGAGGGAGGGAAAAGGAGCGAGAGAGAAAGAGAGCAGAGGAGCTTAGAGAAGGGATCTGCATTGTAAGTAGCTCTGAGAGCAGCAAGTGGTGACTGTTTTTCAACCTGTTTTTGTTTTCCTGAGGAGGCGGTGAACAAGAAGGAGAAGAACCAGGCAGAAAAGCACGAATCTGAAAAGTCTGAGTTGAGTTTCACAAGAAATACAAACAGAGAGCAGAACAGGAGGGAGCGAAGCTGGGAGGAACACAAGGCAGCAATGGATAGCAGAGTGGCTCAGCCTGACCCTGGGATGGCATGGATTCACACACAGCTGCTGGCCACCGTCCAGCACACACACTAGGCTGCTAACACCGATGAGGTACAGTACTGAAAAACAGCAACAGTAACTATTAACAAAGCAGAGCAATACTTACACAGTCCATGGTCTTTTGTTCCAAGCTGGAGATTTTTGCTGCTTAGTGAAAGTTGAGCTGTGCTATTTGCCTGAGAGTGCAAGCTCTGCTTTGTGTGGTGCACTTGGGAGAAAGTAGTGCTGTGTAGCTTGTCAGGTGCATTGCATTTATCTGACAACAGAGGTATGAAATGGGTTATCAAGACAGTTTGCCTGGATATTGTTTTGTCTCAACTAACAAAACAGGCTGTTTATATCAATTATTTCAATATATGCATGTGCATTGCAGTGAAATACAGGATAATATGTGAAATGTTTTTTTCCTGCAACACAAACGTTGCCAAATATTCAGCACAAGTAGATGCATAAGTCCTGTCAGTGGGATCGTTAGCTTTACTATTCATTTATTCTCTTGGAAGAAGTCGCTGCTTGCATTGATAATGTTTCCAGCAGCTCCCTAGGCAGTGCAGAGTCAGGTGAGCCTTGAATGTGATGGTTACAGTACAGCAATGAGTTGTTGCAGAGCGGGGCAGGTAAGTGCACGTCTGGAGTATGTTGGATGAGGGGTTGTTAAAAACTGTACATGGCTGAAACTTCTCTGTTCTTCTCCGTGGGACATTTTAGCATAATACTCACACCTTCTCTGCCAGTAGTTTCAGGGCGAAGACAGAGCCCCAGGTTGTTAACTGAGGAGTGGATCCGTGTGTTTGTGTGCTCTTAAACGTGTGAATGTGTTCATGTACATATGTGTGTTTCCCAGAGGCAGTGCACAGTGGTTTGGGTTTTCTTCCACCCTGTCTCACTGTTTGTTTGTTCACTTATGTGGATCCTCCAAGTGGTCAGAGTTGTTTACATGGCTTCATGAGAGATGAGCAACAATGCAGTTATGACATCAAGCAGCCAGGTTATGATTTTTTATTCTAGATAATCTTCTTCTTAGTTTGGCAGTTGTGTGACCCACATGTAAAACACATTACCACCTTCACTATTTTTCTCAACATCTTCCAAACTCCATCAGTGAGAGGGCAGGCTGAGGTGATGGCTGCCGTCTTGATGACTAAGTGTATTGCTATGTGAGTTGACTGCTGCTGCTGTGTGTCTGTGTGTATGGATAGTCTGGAGGTGCATATTTTGGCTGGAACGCAAATAGATAGCTGTGGGTGTTTTCTGGATTATCTGATTTACTACAGAACGCACCACTTGCAAATTGGGCAAACGTGTACCAGCAAAATGCAACAAATCAGGACCTTGAACTGTTTTACTGCACTTTATTACAGGCTGGAGATCCCCTGTATGATGGCAGACTACTGATAACAATTATTCTTTATAGTCTGATGACTATAAAGAATAATTGTTATGAAGGACATACACATATATCACAGTACTGTACCTTAGATTTCCCTCTGCATGCCTGCTCATATCACACACCGATTTATAACTCGGCTCAACACAGGGCTCATCCCTTTTCCTACTTCCTCCCCCACAACTGTATGTCTGGAGAGCACCTGCCCCATCACCTGCCACTCAGACAGTGGCTGTCTGAGCGTGTGTGTATATGCTGTGTGGAAGGGTTCCAGGATTCCACACCTCACCCTCCTTATGCCCCATACCTCCCTCACCTCCCCCAGCTAACCTTGCATGCAAATGCTACCTGTGCTTCTTATGGTGTTTACATTCATAAGGACACACTCAGCTGCTTACCTAAACATGACTGTCTCTGCTCTGTTTTGCACTAAAATCATTACACACCATTAACTGAAAGCAACCGGCCCTTTACACATCAGTGACACTGATATTTTGAGGAGGCCCTGTCACTTTCCAGGCGTTTTGGCTTGTGGCCTAAATAGCAGTGGCCTTAATAGCCCATAATAGCAGCTTGCTCCTGCACGTGTATAGTTGAGCTGCTTTGTTTGTCTCCTGCTTCGGTTTAGTGGTCAATTTCAGAGGAATGAGCTTGCCGAGTCATTCAGGGAATGTGAAAAAGTATCTCTTTGTGTCAGAGGGTCTCATCTGGGGGGTTGAGTGCCTCTGAAGTTGGACATGCACTTGTCTTGACTGTAAAAGAGACCACCTACTGCGTTAAACCCTGTGCATTTGGTTAATAATAATACAGTAATGTGATGGCTTTGATTTATTAAGTTGAAAAGTTGATTTTCTAAGACAAACAAAGAGCTGTAACTGCACAGGCTCTGTCATTTATTACTTAATCTGCATTTCAGAGAATATGTGGCCCATGCATGAAGGTTAAAACATACCGAAACTCGAGCCCAGAGGCGATATGTGCCGAGCACTGCCCCGGCTGTGTTGCTGCACACCTGTCTGGCACTGTAGCCCTCGGGTTATTTTACATTGGGACTTGGCCAATAAGACGCTGTGTGTGTGTGTGTGTGTGTGTGTGTGTGTGTGTGTGTGTGTGTGTGTGTGTGTGTGTGTGTGTGTGTGTGTGTGTGTGTGTGTGTGTGTGTGTGTGTGTGTGTGTTTCACATTTGTACTCATGCGAGATAATACTTTTCTGGCTCAGGAGGCGTTGCTTCTTCACTAAAATGTTAGTTTTGTGCCTCTTTGTTCTTTTGAAATAAAAAATGTCAAACCTCTCAAGTAAAACAGCAGCAACTCATCTTTTTTTCAGCGTCTTCAAGGGTGTTTATCTCTCTTTCAATTCATCACTTTAATCCTGATGACGCTGCTGGTATTCAGAGTTTGGCTTTAAATAGTTTATAGTTTTAGCTCTGGGCTATAGTGGAATCGTTTCTGGATGGTCAGCTCGTTAGGTGTGTTCCACTTTTACCCGATCACATTTCAAAACAACGAGCAGCTCAGTGGACGGCTTGTCCATACCTGTCCAAATAATAAAGCAAGAAGTATAGGGTGGCGGAGGGGGGGGGGTGAGGAGAAACTGCTGGTCCTCAGCTGAGAAAAAAAGTGGAGCAGAGAGCTAGAAAAAAAAAGTAAACACAGGAGCAGATGAATGCTGAAGATGCATCCGCAACTTGTTGTAAAGTAGGTCAGCCTCTTCAGTGTCAGTGGCAAAGGATCAGATTGGAATCAAAGTGCTCTGATTGACACTTTGAGTACAGCAGCTGCCTCCTTTTCAATTAATTTAAACCAGAAAAATAAAAACCTGAAATGAAACTACAGCAGATACATGAATGGCACACCTTCTTTTAATGTTACTCAGTTACTGCAAAGCTTCTAGTGCATTACAGGATAAGGCTATGTGTTTTTGATTCACAAAAAAACATTTAAAGGATAAGGTTGGTGATATTTAATTTTGTTATTGTCAATAAGTCCCATAAAAGGACCCAAACCAACAATGCATTAATCCATCCCTCAACACTTTCCTGCCTCCCTACCCTGTGTTTGGCTCTTAGCCCGATGTGTTCCTACTGAAAACGTAAATCTTTAAAAATGTGTCACAAATTAGGTTTCACTTTTGATAAAGGCTGAATAGAGACAGTAGACAGTGCATTTGATTTTTTTTTAGCTGCGGTGTACATTTATTTGGTGCTCTATTGAGTATTTACAGCTGCAGGATGGTGTATGGGAGATTATGGGAGAAAATTAATTTCGCTTTGCCAGACCTTCCTCCACAGCGCTGCGGAGGAGGGTCTGGCTAGTCCACACAGCATTGGGAGGATGGGAGAAAAACGTGCTCTGGTTTAGTGGCATTTCTTAAAACCAATCACAATCGTCATGGGCGGCGCTGCAAAATAGCCTCAGGAAGGAACTTGTTTTGGTGGAACATGTACGTTCAAAAGTTGTTTTAGTCGTGCAACAGAAAACTCAGAAAACTCAGATTGGACAGAGAGTCTAGCTAGCTGTCTGGATTTACCCTGCAGAGATCTGAGGAGCAGTTAACCATAGTCCTCAGAAATCAACCGGAGTTTAAACTTCCAACACAAAGAAAGCGAAAGGTGATTGACATCCAGCCAAAAAAGTGATATCCGGCGGAATTTCTGAGGGCACTCTAGCAATCCCGGAAGTGTAACGTCGTGGATATAAACTAACTCAAAATAAACTACAGCCTGTGTGTGTGTGTGTGTGTGTGTGTGTGTGTGTGTGTGTGTGTGTGTGTGTGTGTGTGTGTGTGTGTGTGTCAACAGTGTGGCTCATTAATGTAAATTGTTTTTGGATAACAATGGAGCTCAACAGAGGATTTGGTTTTTGGTCTTTTTTTATTGGAAGGATTGAGCACAAGAAAAATATAGAAAATCGCTGTTCATCAACCTAATTTGTCAAAAAGTTGCTCATTGCTCAGGATCTGTTGCTTTATATCTGGTTTATATAATTGTAAATTAAATACATTTGGGTTTTGGACTGTAAGTCAGATACTATTATAATAATATTGTGATGTTGTGATTAACTATTTCCTGACATTTTATTGAATAAAAAACACATTTTTTAATCCACAGATTAAACGATAATGAACATTAGTTTCAGACCTAGAAGTGTAATGATGGGGCCCTTTGACACATTACATACTGGCTCATTGCTTTCATTACATAGTGAGATAACCTTTATTGGAGAAATTGTTGTTAATAGCTGTATGAAACACTAAATGGACTCAAGTTGAGTTATTTGTAAAACCACTTTTTTTGATGATGGAGTCAGGTAGCTATTTGAACATACAGTACTGTAAGATAACAATGTCTTTAATTTTTCATATGTTCATGTAACCTGACAATACGTCCTAAATCATCACACTTCTTAGAATCCCATCGCATACAGATAACCACTGTCTGTCAGAAGGTACTGATTAAGAGATTTTCTGGATTTACTGCGTTTTGGATCGTTGGCCCTCCATCGACTTGGTAGCTTTTGCGACTTATGACAAAGCACCATAATTAGACAAGGTTATTTCCATAAAATTGTCAATAGCTCCTTTGTGTCTTTACTATCCTGGCTGAATGTGTCCTGTGTGTCAGCTTATCTGACTGCAGTTGTTATGGTGGTAGAGTAAAGCCGGGGGGGAGGGGAGGTTAAAGGTCTAAAAGTCTTGCCGTTTACATGTGAGATGGTCACCATTTTTTCAGGCTTTTAAATGAGAGATTGCTGTTTGTCCGTTTCTGTTAGCCGGAATCCCGCCGGGGCAGACAAGGTCAGGGAAGGCCTCTCTACGTCTTGTCGCTTTCAATCAAACACTCAAACACACACACTCACATTCAGGTGTGCCTTGTGTGTGTCATAGCTTTGTGTGATTGTAAGCCAGGTTGTCAGTATGCATCTCCATAGTGTCTCGGAAGGTCGTGGGTAAATTGCCTGAGGCTGTAGAGGCAGATTAGGAGGACCCACACCATGTGTAAACATTTGGGTAACCCCCCCTTCCCTCCAACTCGCCTCCTCTGTAGCCTCTGGGGTGCTCACCTGTCTCAGTGGGTGGAGGCTACAAGAGGAACGAATACCAAAGAAACTCCCTGACCTGAATTCACTCAACCATTCTCACAACATTCAGGCGTCTGATCTTCCCACGCAGGTTAGTGCATCACCTTGACATCTGGTGAGCTTTCTCTGATTGGAATTCAAGTTTCGCTGAGGAGTTTGTTTTGATTGAAAGATTTAGATGAAGTCCATTAACATACCAAGAAGACACTGCCTGGCTTCCCATCCAGGTGTTTTAGGTGTACATTTGAAATGTTGGGCAAAAAAAAAAAAAGTCAAGTTATGTGTCAGGCAAATCACTTGGCAACTACCAATCATCTAATCATAAGGGGAGACACATGGGAGATACATTTAACTGTTTCAGAATATGTAGAGCCACAACATTTATTGACAAATCAATCTGCCTACCTCAAATAAGCATAAAAACGTATTGCATGATGTCTGGCTTTTATCAACAAGTTCCCAGTTGCCGTTAATTGTTTTTATGTAAACAAGTCATAATTTCTATCCAAATAATTGGATGGAAAACAAGCACACAAGACTGCAAAAAGCTGTGGTGAAGATTTTATATTTAGTTTGTATTTTTAAGCTATTTTAGATCCACAGCAGCCTACCACCATAACTACACAGTCTGCTGCATCACTCCGTAAACACAAGTATGTTAATATATTTTGCGCTGAAAAGTAGCACAAACACTAATAATTTGACATTGCACTGTTTAAACTTTGTAAATACTTTCAGTAATTCCAGTTTAGAAGTTGAAAAATGTAGTAGTTCTTGTTGGAAAGTTAACAGAGTTCCATTGCTATCCCAGTGTTGATAGAAAATGTTACAAAATAGCCTGTGAGAGTGGTTTTCCCAGAAGTGACGCTGAATGATGTCATGTCTTGTCTCGTCAGACAATGCTGGGCTCTTTAGTCTACTGCTTGGCAATTAGTGGTCTGATGTGACCAAGTTAAACTGCGATCTCACACACACACATGAGCTGGTCACACCACACTGTCGGGACACTCTAGTCTGTCTGACCAAACACACCAGACTTACGCTGGAGAGAAACTGTGTGTGGGGGAAGAGACTGACGCTATATGAAGTTTCCACAGTCTGATCATTAGATAAAATATGAATTGGTTGGATATCCAGATTTTTATCACACACACCATATCATTGCAAACAATGAAAATATTCCTCCAATATGTTTTGTTGTGACTTCCATCTGTGAACAGTAGGTACTGCAACAACATAGCAAAGCTCACAGTGTCCTCTTACTGAATTAAATGTTCATGTTACCCAATTTCAGATGGGGGGCAGTTTAGTTTTGTTTTGCTCTAACCGATCAGTAGCAAGTGCATAGCATCTCCTCTGCAGCACAAGTTGCTATAGGAGCAGTACTCTTTTTGCACGACAATCAAGAATGGTTAATAGGTTAACCATTCAATTAAGAATGGTTATTTGTATAAATTGACTTACGACAACTTGTTCAGCTGTGTTGATCTCATCTGTGCAGCTTTTTTTCTGACTCTGGCACAAAAAGACGATGTCCCCACCTCCTTAATCCCGCATACAAAGCTCTGATTGGCTCCATCTGGAACAATGTTTCTTATACTGTATATCACCACACAAACTACTGGAAAAATAACTGCTTTGACATTTGTTTTTTGACTTCAGAATTAGAGTTTTTAAACTTGATAGCTAATATGGGTTGCACCCAGGGGTCACCTCATTGTTTTTCACTAGATAGTGTAGAGAGACAGATAGGAAAGGGGGAGAGAGAGAGAAGGGATGACACGCAGCAAAGGGCCGCTGGTCGGATTTGAACCCGGGCCACTGCCAAGGACTCAGCATACATGGGGCACACACTCTACCGGATGAGCTAGTGGTTGCCCCAGAAGACTTATTTTTTAAAGCAGACTGTTACAGCGCCTGATAGAAATCAGGCCTTAGAAAAGCACAACCTGATGACGTGAAAAGTGTGCCAACTTGTGATGTCATCTAGGAAAGGTTCATGTTGATGTTTGAATGATATGTATGTTGATGTCTGACCAACGGGAAGTGACGTCTGACCGAAGCAAAGACCTAATAAGCCTTGCAGGACCACACTGAGAAAAACAAAGTAGATTTCTTACATCCAAGTCACAGACTGACGACTCTTATAAACTGGGCAGATATTTCATGATCATTTTCCTCTCTGAAACAATAAGCGTCTTTTATACTGCAGTGTTACTGTCATACTCAACACTAACATTAGAAAACAAAACAGTTTAGAAATGTATTTCCTCACCTTCATGAACCACAAACAGCTTCAACAGTGAATCCATTTGTTTTAACACTCATCTCTCCCCTCTGGCAAACATCAAACAAACTTTAATTATGCGATTACCCAACATTTGGCCCTGTCGTGAAGCTGAATCAGCAATGGATTTATGCTCATATTTATGTGATACACTCCATTAAAGGATTATTCTGAGACCTTCACAATGACATTTATCACAATTAAAAATGCTCCTCGTATGGCTGCTTGCATTAAAGGCATGCCAGCGTGCCATTCATTAACTGCTGTATGCAGACATGGCGTCTTAGAGCAGCCTAGTGAAATTACAGGGGGAAACACTGGCAGCAAAGTCCATAACAGTCACAAATAACAGCCTGCTATGACAAGGGAAATTACACGTCTTTGGAATTGAAATTTTAATAGCGCGATATAACTGTATCAGTGTGAGGAATGTGCAGTAAGTGTAATTGGATGCTTTCATGTTTTGATAAATGTGGTGGTGAGGCTTTATTGTCAGTTTTTGGGATCTTTGAGGTTTCTTGATCAAATGAGCAGATAACTAATTTTCTACAAAGAGCATGTTGATTTATGGCAACTTGGCTGTTGATGGAGGATTATGTGAACATTCATTCATTAGCATAGTATTGAAAGATAACATGATCATGGAAGCTGAGATACAGTTTTTTCTAAACAATACATTGTAGACTTGGAAATAACTCATATTTAATCTGATATGACAGACTGCAAATAGAGGTAAGTAAAGTTTTGTTAATGATCTACATTTACAGCAGGATTACAGTATAGCCAGCCAGTAATCACATCCAAACACCATTAAGCTTGAGTCATTGTGTAGCAGTGGTCTGGATGTGTTTATATGGCTCAGTGGCTGCACTATATGAGTGGATCAGTATAAGCAGTTCCCACACCCTCTCAGGTGTCCTGTGCTCAGGGCAGCCTGGCCCAGGTGATAAAGGCTGCCTTTGTTTGCAGCAGGGAACAGGTAACCATTTGTGCCTGCACTACTGTGTGCGTGTGCGTGTGTGTGTGTGCATACATGCATGCCAAACATATGTGTGTGAGTGCTGGAGAGAAACAGAGAGAGAGAGAGAGAGAGATAGGACTGACTTTTGTCTCATATTCACAGCATACAACACATGTGCGCTCGATAAAAGGGAAGGTAAAATATTTTTTCCAGTCTGTGATTCTCCAGGTAGAAAAAACCCCAATATAAACAAAGTTATATTTTAAGGAAACGCATTGATTTATGCCTTTATCCTCTTCAGGGACACTCCTGTTTATATAAATTACAGGTGTAAAGTTTAATGTGATACTACTTACTTTAATGTAAAATATATGTATCTCATAAAGATTTACTGTGTGTCAGAATTATACTTAAACTCTAAATGACAAATACAAAGGCATTACTGGAGGGGTATAATTTCTTAGCATTATCCATGACAAAGAGCCTGCAGCGTGTGTACATGTGTGGGGTTGTGGTACAAATAGATAAAAGAGATAAAAAAGTTAACAATTAACATTCACACAATGTTACTCTGTGCCTCACATTGCACACTATACAGTATACTAATTATGTGTTTTGAGATTATGTAGCAGTAAACTGTCATACTGAAGTGTGCTTGATTTTTAGGTGTAGTTTTGGTGGCTAATAATGTCCCACAATGCAACATACGAAGAAGAAAATGGGGAAGCTGCTCACAGAGGGAAAAAAATAAATAAAGTTCTGTGACTGCTTTGGCAACAGTTTAGAAAAAAAAGAAATGAACCTAATTTAAAAAATATTTTTTTGTTCACTATTTGGGAAGTTTTAAGTTTGAAAATGGCATTAAGTCAAACTCACTTTATTATTGCCACATGGCTATTCGAATAAAATATAAAAACTTGACAAAACATTCTTAAGCCACCATGGGCGAGAAGTTTAAAGTGCTTGGAAAAAAGAAATATGAACGTCTACAATCCCATGACAACTCAACAACTCGTGATATGACTCCCTAACAGCTGGTGAGTGAACTTGTGCTGAGACTGTTTTATAAACTGCTGTGTCCAAGGTCAAGAATGAACTTTCAATCTCTGATGCACTGTATGTCTTTGGGACACAATAGCTACTTTTCTCAGCTAATGTTGCTAAGATAACTTATTGCTAGGTTGGCTATCTGTTTGAGAGTGTGAGTGTGTTTGGCTGCACCCTCTGAACAAATAGAAAAAAAGAGATACACAGTTAACAACAGATTCCGACAGGAAATCTACTCTGAAAGTAGTTATTGTGGCTTTGCTAGCAAGGCTAATTGATAGGCTAAATGCTACAGTAAGCTAGCTACTGCCTTAATGAAAACACAAAAGTTTAAACTAATGGCCTGGGAGAACAAATTCTAAATGTTTTAGCTGCTTGGTCAGAAATATTAATTTACAATATTATCAACAAAAAATAGAAGAATGGTGTACTGTAACCTCTTTTGGTTATAAGGTGCCGCTTTTCTTTTCTTTTTTTACAGTAAAAACAGTACTTTGAATGATACAAAAGGATGTGGGCCTGTGACTGTTGAGAAATGTGACTAAATAAAAAATATAAAACCAGCTTACCTCTGCATCCCTCTGTGCATACAGTTGAGACTGTATGTGTTGTGTGTTAGCATCTGTAAAGTTCCTGTTACCTGGTGTTTAATTCAGGAGTTAAGGATTACCTGTTCAGGAAGCAGGAGGGTAAGAAGAGCTCCACAAGTGTGTGTTTTAACAGCCTGTCAGGAGAGCTAACTTTATGACCCCGCTGCTGAGTTTTAACAGACGCTCACTGTGAATATTCAGTCAGAAAAAGGTGCCTGCTAGCTAATGTAGGCTGACAGGAAGGCAAACCAACAACCAGAGTGATGGGTGAGTATAAATCTCAGGTGAAAGGTGAGAGTGCTGAGGATGTGCTCTCTTCCTCTGTCTGTCTGTCTGTCTGTTGTGGTATTCTGTTTGGAGTGTGTGTGTGTGTGTGTGTGTGTGTGTGTGTGTGTGTGTGTGTGTGTGTGTGTGTGTGTGTGTGTGTGTGTGTGTGTGTGTGTGTGTGTGCGTGTCTAGATGTTAAGTACAGGTAGCGTGTAGAGAGGTCTTTAATTAGAGCAGGAAGACATAGCTCAGAAGACACACTAGACTTAAGTGTGTGTGTGTGTGTGTGTGTGTGTGTGTGTGTGTGTGTGTGTGCGTGCGCGCGTGTGTGCGTGCGCGCATGCATGCGTGTGTGTGTGTGTGTTTGTGTGTGCGTGCGCATGCGTGTCCATGCAGGTACGTGTGTGTGACTGGGAAACTTCCTGCACACATAAATAGTTTCAGGGTCCATCTTGCTAATCCCAGGAGTGTCTGCTCAACGTGTGTGTGTGTGTGTGTGTGTGTGTGTGTGTGTGTGTGTGTGTGTGTGTGTGTTTTCTTGTATTCGTGGTGTCCAAAAACCGGGAATACAGTATACTTGTGGGGTCTGGACTGCTTTGTGGGGCCAAAATGCTGGACCTCACAACTTTAAAGGGCTGTTTGAGGGTTAAGACTTGGTTTTAGGATTAGGGTTAGAATTAGGTTATGGTTAGGGTTAGGGTAAGGGTTAAGGTTAGGCATTAAGTTGTGATGGTAAGGTTAGGGTAAGGGGCTAGGGAATGCATTATGTCAATGACGGGTCCCCACAAAGATAGTGAAGTGTGTGTGTGTGTGTGTGTGTGTGTGTGTGTGTGTGTGTGTGTGTGTGTGTGTGTGTGTGTGTGTGTGTGTGTGTGTGTGTGTGTGTGTGTGTGTGTGGGGCACACAATGCTGCTTACGGTTGTTGTAACACTCTGGTGACACAGAGCCACGTTGCTAAAAGTGAATTGTGTCTAGTCAACCATACAGTATTTGGTTGCTGGGTAAGTGTTTTTTGCTGCACTGGTTTAGACTAACATAACTAGTTTATTTGTTTCAGTTATTCCAGGTTTCTCCTCTTTGCTTCTCTGTTTGCTTAATACATGTTCAATCATCCCAACTCATTTTGAATTTGAACGTTAAAGTTAAAGTTAGGGTACATCATCTTAAATTCTTTATGCTTTCCCTGTTTTAGTTTTAATGGTGAATTGTGTTGTACCAATACAATTATTAGTATTATTTTGAGATTAAAGGTGGAGGGTATTGCAAGTCAAGAGAAGGGTCTAAACAAGATAGTGTTGAGGCTCTTGCCTTTTTAAAAAGTGAAACATAAGATTCAACCCCCCTCCCAACACTAATAATTGTATACAGTTCCTTGTAGTATAATCAAGTAATACATTGATTTCCTAAATTTGCATTTGAATGAGGCATTAATAAAGTCAAAAGAATTGATAAAAAAGATCACGTGGAGTAGTGGCCTGAGATAATACTATAGACCACAGTGTTATTTTTTTCCCTCTCTTTTTTCACAGCTCCCATGTGTTCGTTCAGCCATGCTTCCTGGGTATGGATTCTCACCTTTTCCTGATTTCCAACCCCACCTTCACGCTTTCCGCTGCCGAGGAGAGAGTCCTAGCATGTGGATCCCTGGCTCAGTGGAGTCCCAGGCTCTGAGCGAGGCCCAGGAGGATAGGCCTCTCCTGCACCCGTGCCACCACAAGCATGTCGCCGTGTGCCAGCAGGAAACATTGGCTTTTATTGAGCTACAACCACCAGTGACTCCTAAACTCAACAGTGTTGGCTCTCAGAGGCCAACTGTTATTCCAGAGGCACAATGCACAACACACTCCCTGCCCCTGAATGGTTTCAGACACACACTAAATGAACTAAATGACATGCAGAACGGCTGCCACAGGACAGACAATGAGCACGTAGCACTGTTAAATTTGAACTCTCATACACTTGCGGGTGACTGTGAGCTTGAATGCCATAATGGCATCAGGACTTCTTTACAGGAGCAGACAGAAAAACCTCGTACTGTCACAACAGTATGTCGTCCTCATCACGCAGCTCTTAGCCTCCCTCTGCCGTTCCCTCTGTCCTCTCTATACACAAACCGAGACTCCTGGGAATCTCAGATACCTTGCTCCCCATCCTCACCTACAGGTCCTGGGTTTCAGAGCCCAGACTCCTGCCGGCTTCAGAGGAGGACATCACAGGGTTCACTGAAAGAGAAGTCTATCCGTGAGTGTGCAGCTTTTTTTCCACTATGGACAAAGTTGACATAACAAATCAGGCTTTAAAAGCTTTTACATGCTTCCTCTTAATTTAATAAAGCTATTTTCTTGTTTCCAGGGCGAAAGATGCAGGTTTATTCCCCAGACAGCCAGAGCGATGAATCTCTCAGCAGCCCAATCCTTGACGCAGACTACATCTTCCCAGGACCTTTTGCATCTTTCCTGGAGGAGGACCTCAGTGGAGTATCTTCCCTGGAGGCCCTTTCAAGCCCCTCATCCACAGACGGTCTTACAGATCTGCCAAACCTTGGTCAGGATGATATTTTTAATCTACCTGCAGAACCACTGCAGATAATAGAGGACCCAATGCCAGGGGTGGGGGAGGACAGTGGGAGTGTAGAGACTTCGAGTGCCACAGGAGGGAGTTTTTTGTCACGCGTCGGTCGTCATGGGGATCAAGAACGGCGGCGTTTCTCAGCTTCAGAACTGATATCTAGACTGCAGCTGTCTCAGAGGAAAAACTCCTTCACCTTGAAGCTGGGGAAGTCGCTGTCTGCACGGGTAGCCTCCAGGGACAGACAGAGCTCCAACAGCCTCAGCCCCAACACTGACTGTGAGTAGAGAACAGAGCAAACGTCATGGTAACATTTCATTGAAAGCTAGTCCATAAACCTAGCCCAAAATGTTACAGAAAATAACATAAGTGCAGTATAAAACCTGTTACAAATAAATACCACAAAAAGTCAGGTTCAATGTTCTTCTCCTTGAACAAAGGCAAAATATTCAGTGTCCCTGCACATCACTCAATGTCGAACCTCAACCGTCTGCACTGTTGTATGAAAGAAAACTAGCCAAAGTTGGAACAAGTGGAATTCTAGAATTCTCAAATTCTCTATTATTACTCTAGTGCTGAAACTATTTTCTTGAAACGATTATCAACAGATGAATTGTAAATGAAAATAGTTATTTGGGGTTTAAGATGCTGACTATATAATCTAAATAATGTGTGCAGCTTTGGACCTTTGTTGCATGCCATCTTCCTGTCTTTCCCTCCTTCTCTCCTGTCACCTGTCATCTCATTACTTTCTAATACAGGCTAACATGTCTGAAAACATACTTGGAAAAAGAAAATAATTGTTACCCCCAAAGACTCAGTAACTGGCTAATGTATATGTTTGGTAGATTAAAAAGACTGATTAAAAAAAAAAAAAAACTTAAAAAGCTGACTATGTCAAGAAGCTGTTGCTGGAGTTCAACCTCTTAAGAAGTTGTCCCTAAACATCCAGAAAGCTTAAAACGGTGTGTATTGTTTTATGAACCTTTATTATATGAGGTCTATTGCTTTTTCCCTGGACCTAGTCTCGCATTGCCAGACCTTCCTCCACAGCGCTGCGGAGGAGGTTCTGGCGAGTCCACACAGCATTCCGGGATGGGAGAGAAACGTGCTCTGGTTTATTGGCGTTTCTTTAAACCAATCACAATCGTCTGGGGCGGCACTAAGCGCCGCACGAAGCAACGGCGCCTCTGCAAAATAATTGTGCAACAGAAAACTCAGATTGGACAGAGCTGTCTGGATTTACCCTGCAGAGATCTGAGGAGTAGTTAAGCATAGTCCTCATAAATCGACCAGTTTAAAATGCCAACACAAAGAAAGCGGAAGGTAACGGACATCCGGCTGAAATGAAAGACATCTGGCGGAATATCTGGCGACACTTGAACAATCCTGAAAGTGGAACGTCGTGGATATAGACTACCCTGGACCTAACCCCTGCACCTTGTGCTTTTCAATCTCTTTAGATAAATCCAACTCCAGGCACCGCAGCTCAGGAGGCTCTAGTGATAGCGCCCCCCACAGTCCTGTAGGACCTGCACCTACTCTGCCCAGCAGTGACAATGGCATGCCTTTGCATCGGTGGAGCACAAAACTCGGGTAAATACGGATTTAAAATATTGCCACACATGAACTGCAAAGATTAAAGAGCATGTATTGATGTCAGTTCACATTTTCTTTCACAGAATGCGAAAGAAATCCATAGAGGAGGACTTCTGCACGCTTCCAACTGTTGCTAGTTCGAATCGCTTATCACGGTTTTTGCCTAGTTGTAAGTTTCCATGAACTATTTGTCTTTTTCAAAACACATTAAACCGAGACTTGATTGGATTTTCCTGTAACATCCCATTTCACTTTCCTGCAGCGATTCTGTACCAGGAATACAGCGACGTTGCCATCAACAGAGAGATCCAGAGGCAGCAAGGGAAGGAGCCAGGCACAGAGGAGGAGGGGCTCAGGGATGAGGGGTCAGACGGGACCCCATCTCCTTCTAATCTTTCTCCATCCAGCTCCTTTCGCTCATCACGAGGCTCTGCTTTTGCACTGTGGCAGGACATCCCCGATGTTCGAACCAGCGGCCAGCTCGACAACTTCAGCAACGAGGAACGGAAATTACAGGAGGTGAATGAGACATTGCAGGCTGCCACAGCTGTTTGCTAGTTTGTGTACTGTAGATAAGTGGCTGACATACTGTGTCTTCCTCAACTCAGGCAAAGTTTGAGCTGGTGACGTCTGAGGCGTCGTACATTCGTAGTTTGACGATCGCAGTGGACCACTTCATGTTGTCGCAGGAGCTCGCCGAGTGTCTTGGAGCTCAGGATAAGCAGTGGCTCTTCTCCAAGCTGCCTGAAGTCAAAGGTGTCAGTGAGAGGTGACGTAATATGCTGCTGATGTGCCTCTGTTGCCTATCTCAGTTCTTTATTTTAACATGTCAGTTATCATGACTCCTTCTCTGAGTGTATGTTCTGCTTACTGGGTGCCTGTAGGTTTCTTCAGGACCTGGAGCACAGGCTGGAGGAAGACATTCTGCGTTTTGATGTGTGCGACATCGTCTTGGAACACTGCCCGGCTCTGCGAAGGGTTTATTTACCTTATGTAACCAACCAGGCGTACCAGGAGCAGACCTACCAGCGTTTGCTGTAAGTAACTGCTTTCATCACATGTATAACATATCAGCAGTTTGAAACATATATGTAAATGTATCTAGGCACTATCTCTCTGCGCTCACTTGCAGCTGTAGTGCATGAAAGCCAATTGTTTCCTGTACATAATTCCCTCTAAGGGTGTTCAGGTGTTATTTTACACCTGCATGACTTAACTTGCAGAAGGTTTATCTACACTAGACAAGGCTGAGCATTTTTTTCTCAGGGTAAAAAGCACTCTGGAATTTACACGCAGTTTCACTGAAAGTCATTAAAGTGTTTTTCTAAATGAACACGTCTTGTCCTCTCAGGCACGAGAACCCTCGTTTCCCCGGCATCCTGGCTCGTTTGGAGGAGGACGCCATCTGCCAAAGACTTCCTCTGACCTCTTTTCTAATCCTCCCATTTCAGAGGATCACACGGCTCAAAATGCTGGTGGAGGTACACCCTTAAACATTCACTGCAGAATTCATGTTCGCACTTGAAACCCAATTACGTGAAACTGTAAATGGGCTCATATTTGGACCGGCTGAGCAATTTTTTTCTCCCCAACAGAGCATAAAAAGAGTATTGTTTACTCTTTTGGCTTGTCTTCAAAAACATCTTTATTTTTCAGAACATCTTAAAGAGGACAACACCAGGCTCCCGAGATGAGGACACTGCCACGAAAGCTTTCAATGAGCTAAAAAAGGTGGTGATTATCATCTCTAATAGCCAGTTGGATGAGTACCAGTATTATCACTGCTGAGGCACAACAGTAATAACCATGTTGGTATGTGTCTTCTTAGATCATCAAAGAATGTAACTCCAGTGTGCAGTCAATGAAGAGGATGGAGGAACTTATTCACCTCAATAAGAAAATCAAATTTGAGGGAAAGGTGACTGAAGTCTTTGTAAATAGTCTTTTTTTTAATCTGCTTTGTTAACATTTTGCAGTGTTTCCTATTTAGCAACTTATTTCCTTTCTTTGTAGATCTTTCCTCTGATCTCTCAGTCCCGCTGGCTGGTAAAACACGGTGAACTCCTGGAAGTGGACACTCAGACGATGAGTATTTCCGGATCAAAGCTTAAGTTGCCCACCAAGCCGGTGTACCTCCACCTGTTCAATGACTGTCTCCTGCTGTCCAGGAGGAAGGAGTGAGTGATCTGCAGTCAATACAAAGGAATACACCAGGAAATAAAATAAGAATAATAAAAATCTGTAGCAAACAGCAACACACACCACTCCTCTGAGGTTAATGGTCTGTAAACAACACATAGGCAGCACCAGTTTTCACCAGGATTATCTCCCTTTTCTACAAACAATAAATGTACACCATCAGTAATCAATAATTTAATATTGAAATATGCTACAACCACATACAGATTCTACACAAACTGGCTTTAAAGATTGACCAGCTGTTTTACTAATGTAAAAAAAATATATATCTTTTTTTTCCAGTACGTGGAAGTTCATGGTGTTTGTACACGCCAAGATAGGACAGCTGAAAGTGAAGGACCTCAGTCAGAAGCTGCAGGGCATCTCAGGCTTCATCTTCCACCTGCAGCTGTGTGAAGGCCAGCAGCTCAAACACCAGATCCTGCTCAAGTCACACACTGAGTGAGTAACAACACTCTGTCGATAATAATTTAGCTTTGGGGGCAGCCTCTAGCCCAGTAAGCACGTTCACCCCATGTTGGCTGAGTCCTGCAGCGGTGCAGGGTTCAAATCAGACCTGCTGCCCTTTGCTGCGTGTCATCCCCTATCTCTCCCCCTTTCATATCTATCCATTTTCAAATAAAGGGAAAAGCCCCAAAAAATAATCTTAAAAAAAAAAGAAGCTTCGGTCCAAACTGGATGCTTTAGCCGACGGTGCTGTAACGGCCCCTTCTTGTGTCTATCCAGGAGCGGGAAGCAGAGATGGATCACAGCCATGTTTCCATCTGATCCACGCGAAGACATCGAGCAAGCCAGTGAGAACGATGGTCAGTAGAGAGCTTTTGGTGCACTATGAATCAGTGTAAACCTTTTAATTCTTTCATTCATCTTTTTCTTGTCTTTTCCTCTTAGATATATCCCAGGTTCAGTGCATCAAAAGCTATCAGGCCCAGGAGCACGATGAGTTAACACTGGAGAAGGCCGACATTCTTCACGCTAAGACCATTACAAGTGATGGTAAGAATTTGGACAAAGTCCTCTTTTACAGTAGATAAACTGCATTCCAACCTCAACCTGCACCTAAATTAGCATTACATAAAAAGTTAGGTCTGTGTGTCCCACTGGCCGTCTGATCATATGTGTAGTGGTTTGTTTGATGTCTAAGGTTGTCTTTCAACAGGCTGGGTGGAGGGCATCAGACTGTCTGACGGGGAACGGGGCTGGTTCCCCAAAACCTACGTGGAGGAAATCACAAGTCGTAGCGCTCGCCTTCGCAACCTCCGAGAAAATATCCGCATCAAATGTGTCACACAGAAATTGGAGGGCGAAGACTAACCACTTTACTGCAATTGGTTGTGTATCAAAGGTGCATTTCCGTTGCTAAGTTGCATTTTTAAGCTTCTGGATCAATGTCTTAATTTTAGATGCATGTGGGAACTATGTTGTAGTATGCAGGTGCCGTAAACAAGACAAGGTTTTTGACTGTATGAACATTTCCCTTTAGCGAGCTAGCTTCAAATACAGTCAGCTTTTAATGCTCCTGTACATTTGAGTCTGTCGATAAACATTTTTAACAGTTTTGTAACACTGAAGTTACTTTTTGTAGAAGCAATCACTTCCTGCATGCTTTCTGTGAATGCAATCCATAACCATTTTAAAGTCTGAGAAACATGCACATTTACTAGCACAGGTAGTAATTGTAATCATATCAAAAGGTAAATGTGTACATTTCTTGGTTCTTGCCAGAGGAGAATGTCACTACATTTGTTTCTGTCTCATGTGGCCAAATGCCCTCTTAGAACTGTCTTATGCAACTCAGCTGAGTTATATGAGGTGCAGGAGATTCATTGATGTAATGTTACAACATCAGAAAGTCGCTCGAGGCAGATCCTTCTACTGAGCTGCGTTAGGACACATCAGAGGCCTTTTATCTTTTGTTTTTGTTCACACTGAGTGCTGCTTTAATGTCAGAAGGCAGATGAGAAGTTGCCATGTTGTGTAGTCCACTTGTTCAACTAAAATGTACACTGGTGGTTACGAGATGAAATGAATGCCTGATGTGTTTTCCATCCAATTTCTGATTCTGATACACTACAGTGCGCCAGTGTGCTACAGTTCATTCATCATGTGTTAAAAGATGGGCATTGTTTAAACATCCTTGCCTCTTTTTTAAGAGGACACCCTGCCTGTACGCATTGTATATGATCTGTAGTAACAATTTGGAGTGCATGATGGTTGTCCAGACAAGGCAACTGCCGAACAGTGGTTAGGTGATTTCGCAGTACTACTGTAACATATATGAAGGACAGACTATCCTTTTCACATGGCCACACTACACCAATACTTTTTTTCTGTTAGTGCCCTAATCTGATTAAAGGTTTAAGCTGACTATATTCTATATTTTTATAATTGTCAACAAATCCGTCGAATAGACCAAAACCAACAATTAATTTATCCTAAATCTGTGGCCAAAGTCTGATAGATATTCTTTCTCTGTGCCATGGAGCCACACTGTTACACTGGGTTACATGTTCCTTCATTACCATGAACACACACACACACACACACACACACACACACACATACTGTAGTTGATCCCACATACACCACCCTACTGATGTAAATACTGACTAGAACACCAAATGTGTATTAATCCACAGCTGAAAATAGTCCCCAACAAATGCACTATTTACTCCTGTTTGAGTAACATTTGCTAAAAACAACAGTGCCCAGCTGATTTAAGGAATGATTTAGCCTTTATTAAATATTGAAACTATATATTTGTGACTAATTTTATAGTTTTCTGTTGTCAGTAGGAACAAGCTGGGCTTGAGACTGAGCTCCAAAGACAGGGTAGGCAGGTCAGACATTGTTGGTTTTGTTCCTTTCATGGCATTTGTTGACAGCAAGGAAAATATATGTACCTAATTTTAATACTTTAGCCCCAGTTAAATAAAAGCTAGACATTTTTGCATTAGACTAATCATACAGGATCAAGTAATAATGTCATACACTAATCACTGAATTACAGGCCTACATCGTCCACAGTGTTCCCTTCATTACATGTACAAATCCCCAAATGACCCACAGCACAGTGTAACTGAGCTGTTGTTAATAAACCACTATAATCAACATGCATATGTAAACTCTTCCAGTGGCACATGAAATGTTTATAACCCCTTTTTTTCTTTATCTGCATTGTTAGTTGTAATTTAAGCGGTTGCTGTTGCAACATGTGTATTTATACTCCTCTAGCTGGTTGTTCTCTAAGGAGATTCTGATGTAAATGTACTTTACTGTAGATGGCTTTATGTATAAAGAGTAGAAAATGGTTCATTTACTATTATGACTATAATTTATATGAACAAAGATTTGACAAATATTACATTACATAACTGTAAACCTTTCAGTTTCATTTCTAGTACCACAATAAATATAAATACTGTAATACACTGGATGTTTGCTGGATCTCTGCACACTGTAAATGTTTAACCACTGAAATAAATACTTCCATTTTATGTTGTGTGTAATTTTTAACAGTTTATTGTGGAAAAAGTCAAACATCTCTACAATCGCTACATCTAACATTTCTTCAGCTGTGTTCTGGCCTTAAACTGGGTCATGACTCTGTTTCTGTTTGTCTGCACATAGACAAAACACAAGGAAACTAAGTATCTTTTTAGTCCCGCAGAGGGTCAAATCACCCAAATAAATCAAAATTTGGTGAGAATATTTCAGAGCCTCCTTACTGCTGTATCTTCATTTTGTGGCACAATTCGACATAAAAGTAGTATGTACATACTATCTACACATTATTTCATATTTATAATTACAGTCAAGCTTTTCCCCATTTGGATGAGTCAGCTGCATCCATTGATGTGACATTGGTCGACTGTTATTATGGGCTGCTGGGACTCCTTCCTGCTCCTCTGCAGCTTTGGCATGATTGGAGGTGCAGCGTGACTCACAGTAATGTGGCTGCTTCTGTCCGGCTGCAGGTCAAAGAGAAAATCTTGTTGATGCAAAGTTGCTTCACATTTAAAGGTATTCAACATCACGTTGGCACATGAATATTTTTTGCAAACACAAACTTCTTTCACAACTCAACAAAACCTTGACTGACTTTAAAGGGGCTGTAAGTTAAAAGTGTTTGTTTTATCTTCCATTGACCATAACGTGTTGTATTTCCTATAAAACCCTGAGGACTTTCAAAAGAATCTGTGCTTCTAGCTGCATTTACACGGAACACCCACAGAACAAAATTGACGAAAAATAAACCAGAATGCTTTTGATCTGAAACAAGTTTGTACAAGTTGAATTTCATTCCAAACTTAACCAAACCAGGAGCTGGGAAGGTTGCATGCAGAACTGTAAAACACTGCAGCATGCATTAGAAAATGGTCAGCAGTGATGGAAAGACATTTTGGACATTTTGAAAATGGGCTAAAACAGTGGTTCTTAAATCTTAAACCTGCATTAACTGATTGTTTTGACCTCTTGGTGGCAACACAACATTGGCACACTAAATGCATTTATATAGCACTTTTCTACCTTACCTCCTCATTCACCCATTCACACAAACACACCTATGTAATGCAAGGTGCGTGCCTGCCCATTGGGAGCAACTTGGGGTTCAGTGTCTCGCTCAAGGACACTTCGACATGCGGACAGGAGAAACCAGGGATCAAAAAGCCAACCTTAATGGATGACCGATCTACTGTACCTCCAATCTACAATCACTTTTTTTTCACCTGAATAACTTATTAGAATTGGCACATCCTGCAGATGTAGAGCAGCACTGGCATTTATTTGGAGTAATGTATGTACTGTATGTCCAATATTCACTCTCTTTTAGCTTTGTTTTGGTCTAACCCAACTACTGAGGGAAATATCTGGCACTTAAGCTGTTAAATGCTCCTATGACAAAGTAGTGACAAAGTCACAAAGAATTTACCAACTCTGCAGTTCCCCTCAGCTCCATTAGGTCTTTTAGCTCATTGTTTTAAAGGTCAATACATTGTTCTTATCTCTATCTCTATCTCTATCTTTTATATTTCTTCAAAGATGTCAGACAGCACAGTTCTAACCTGTTGTAATTGAAAAATCAGGTTCCGATAATCCTCCAGACAGGTACAGGAGACTCGCAGGGGATCCACCAGCTCACCTAAAACACAAAAGCATTTATATGAAATACCTGTATTCCTCGCTGCACTTAGTTTTGCTATAATTCAATTGTACATTTAGCTAAAAATGTATGTCAAATGTGTGTACAGTATACCTATCAGCTCAAACTCCAGCCGCCCAGGCAGGGCTGACCTCTCCACCGCTTTGATGCTGTGTCGGGGCAACCTGCCCTGTTAGAGATGACATAGAAGAGAAGGAAATGCTTTAAGTTGTGCGGGAATTTTCACTTGTCATACATGATCATGATTGTACAAGAACCTCATCTAAGCTATTAACTGAAATGCATTGAGTGATGTTGTAGGCGGAAGGTGTGAGTTACAAAATGTTCCACCCATGCTTTATTTCATGTGTCAAAAGAACAAGCACTGTGTAAAGATTACTGTGACACATATTCATGCCACAGTGGTTGAGGAGGTATTATTATGGATTTTTCCCATAGAGTCATTTTACACTACCTCATATCTTATATTCAGATGATTGTTGTCTACTGACAGTAGCAGGAGGTCTTGAGGAAAGAGAACCATCAGTCTTTCTTGGAGTCCCTGAAAGAACAAAGCCAACAATGTCACTTTTACTGTTGCATTAGCTGCAATACAGGTGACAAAATACTGTGACACTTGAAATAATGTTCTCTATAATATAGTACGGGCACTATTTACCATATTCGCATGTGGCACAAGTAGCATTTTAAAGGACAATTGTAGTTTATCACAACTGTCTTAATTTTGTCCATCATTCCTATTAGTAATAATTATATTGTACTCTCCGCGTTAATTGCTATGAAATGCTTCCGTGGCTATGTTGCTAGAAAGTCAGAGGGGGCAAGAAAAAGTAAAAAAATATTTGGCCTTATTGGGCTTTGTTGTAGCAATATAAACACTACACTTACCATGTTCAATAGAAAAGATGGCCAAATTACTCAAATAAGACACTAGTTGTAGTTAACTTAAATGATCTTTTAACATAAAATAATCATTTCCATGTTGATTTCAGATACTAGCACAGTTAGTGTGTTAAATAAATGAGACCATCACTGAGAGCAGCCGCTACAGTACATGCCACTTTGTGTGCCAGCAGGTCAAATTTAACATGATACCTGACTTGCTTAAAGGATTGTGAAGATCCAGGACTTAGCCAAAGAATTTGAACATCGACAACTTCTCAGTCCCTCCCCCCCTTTCTGCTAAAGCCGAAATGGTTTCCTAAGCCCCTCCCCCCACAAGGGAGAATGAATGCGTGTGCATGAGCAGTGATTGACACGCAGTTAGACACCCCCCCCTGGCCCTGATTGGAGCATCTGAACAGGGAGCTGTAGATTTTTGCAAATCACACTACAGGCTGTAGGTGGTGCCAGAGGAGCTGGATTTTTTTTTTTTTTTTAATTACCAGCTTCATATAGTTCTATTGGAACGTAGGGTCAGTTTCAGCAAATATGACAGAAAGTTAGTTTTATAAGTCTTACCTACTGCACCTTTACAGGTCCAATAGTATGCTGATTTTCAGGTTCATACTTGTATTTTTGGATTCTACTTGAACATGTTTACGTGCTTTAATGTTCAAAACATTATTTTTCTCATACTTTCTGTCTGACTATAGGCCTACACCCTCAGCTGAGTAATGACGGCACTGTAGCGGCACTTTCTACCTGTATACTGTAGTATAGTTGTGACATCACAACTGTACCTAAGTCCTTACGGCTCGTTTCTGAATACAGGCTGTGTGCAATCTCTGTGGATTGAGTGTTTTGATACTATATATATATATATATATATATATATATATATATATATATATATATATATATATATATATATATAGATATATTAGTGCTGTCAAACGATTAAAATATTTAATTGCGATTAATCGCATTAATGTCATAGTTAACTCATCGCACATTTTTCTCTATTCTAAATGTCCCTTGATTTCTTTTTGTGCCATTATTTTTTCTCATTTTAATGCTCTTATCAACATGATACAATGATAGTTTTAAAACGATGCCTGAACCGAAAGATTTATATATATATATATAATTTTTTATTTTTTTTAAACGAGCACCTTGTTCAATTGTATTTGTCTGTTCTGTATGTAAAAAAAAGGAGCACAAAACAGCGAAAACAACCACTGGATGGGAAAGGGGTATTTTACAATAACTTTGAATGCACCACGAGGCTGGCGAGGCTGAGTCTGTGTTTTTCAGACAACGGCAGCTACAGTCTGATGTTAGAAGTCTCTCCAGTGAAATACAGTCACACTTTACACCGTTTAGCTGTCAGCATTTTAACCGTGTTTACTCCAGCTGCTAGCTAACAGTAGGCTAACGTTAGCTGCTGCTAAGTGTAGTGTTAACTAGCATCCCGTGCGGTGATGTTTCAGTTCCCTCTAACGTCCGTTTTTGGAGCATCAGAGAGAAGCGCAGGCATATAAGTGGCACCTAAATAAGGCACTGAAATCCGCGTTGCTATTCGGTCCGGTAGATAACGGTCGTTAAGGCACCGCTGCCGTATTACCACCGGATCTCGGACACCCCCACCAAATAAAAACTCTTTGGATCTACACAATTCACGTGGATGACATTTTCCCATTCAAAATGGCGATTTTTGCGATAGTTTTGTTTCCAGTCTAGCTAGATCCGGTGTGGTGTTGTAGTTTTTCTAACGTTACTATTTGTTGCAACAGCATGTGAAAAAAACTACAAAGTTTGCTAGGCCAAAAAGAACGTTAATCTCGCGATAACAAAATTGACGGCATTAAAATGGGTTTGCGTTAACGCTGTTAATAACACGTTTAACTGACAGCACTAATATATATATCTATATATATAGATATATATATCTATATATATAGATATATATATATATATATATATATATATATATATATATATATAGCACCCTCAACCTGCTTTATAATCAGAAAAGACATGGAAATCTCACTTTTTACAATATTGGACCTTTAAACATGTTTATAGGACAAAAGAGAAAAAAAGGATGATGAAAACTGGTCCAAACATGTTTATCCACTTCAGAAAACGTATTAAGATTAAATCTCTTTGCAACATATGGGAACTGTGCTTGTAGGATATGTGGTCTTGATTTTCAGAGGTATTCTTGTAAGGGGCGGTTTATCTGACATAACGTGGTATGTATGCAAGGCCAGAGAGGACATAAGTTAAAAAAATTAAAATAAAAAGCCAGGCAGGTCCAGAAGTAAATAGTTTTCATGCTGACAATAAGTAATTCTTGTTCTCAAATGATTTGATCTGTGCTAATTTGCAGATTCTTAATACAGTGTGAGAGAGTATTTATTACCTGTCTCTGTTTGTTGATGACATGGACGATAGATATGTATCCCGGCTCACCCATGTGCTGTATCGGCGAGCCCTCCCACTGCCATATGGGAGCTTGCAGCAAGTACATTTTCAGTTCTTCTCTTTTCCAGTGCTCATCACAGGGTAACTAGGGGAGAAATGTGGTGTGTGATTGATTTGTTAATTACAACTTAATCAGGCTGCTTCTTCATGTAGAGTTGTAATCAGATGTACAGCAGTAAGTTAGTTATTACAAGATAAGAGAGCGCGCAGTGGGAGGGACTAATGGGTTTTGCCAGTGACTGGTATCTCCTGTCTTCTATGTGTTGCATCCACTTCTGTAACTCTCCAGCACTGGAACATATGAAGATCTTGGAGTCCACCATTGGACCTGGATGAAAGAGGGAACAACATAAATCGTGCCCAGTACTTTACAATGTGTTGGCGTGTCTTAGCTGAACTTGGAAATTTCCACTGACTCACTGCTGATCTCAAACATGTGTGGTGAATGTGACGTGTCAGGGTCCAAGGAGACGATTTGCAAGGAAAGTCCAGAAAGGGGAAGGATGCCCTGCAAGATAAGAGAACACAAAGTGTAAAAAGAAAAAAATGTGCTTCAGCTTCCTCCGCTCCGAAGAGATTATTATGCATTTTTATTATTATTGTCACCTTAAAAATCTCTTATGGCTTATGTGTGGTTGTCCATTTACACATCCAGCAGATACATAGTCCTCCTGTCCTATTCCCTCACCTTTTAGTTTGATTTTATGCCTTCAGCAACTCCTGAGAAAAAAATATGTATTATGTATTTAGCTGCTATATTCTCCACTATGGTCATCGGCTAGTCGCTGTCTGTCTGCCGCCTGGTGCTGTGCAGGTAAATGACAAAGGGTTTATTAAAGGTTTTTCCTTGAAAACAGCTGCTTGTTGCTGCGGGAAGTTAATGAGAGCTCTGTAGACATAAAAAAGCTCTGTAGAGCTAAGGGGAACTGCAGAGTTGGGTGATTATTCTCTGTTGGTTCATCGCTACATTGACAACTTTCACATACTCATTTGGTCTGTTGTTAAATAAAACATATTTAACAAGTGCTGCTTTAATGTATGGTAAAATCTTAGCCACTATTTGACATTTCGTTGTGTGAATGCAGCAGCATTCACAGTATTGTTTTTTTCATTTTACGTTGAAAGTCAATGGAACAATCTTCAAATCCTCTTCAGGCTTCCTCGACTTCGAAATGCTACTTCTCCCACATACTTTCACCTAGAGATGTCATTCAAACTTTACACTATTTAAAAAACTTTTGGCAATTAGAAAATGATTCAGCTTTTTGATATCTTTTACAGTTGTTATCACTGTTTAAGTTTAGTGCTTCTTTCAGGCTTTTTTCTGTGTTAATAATGGGTGTGTAATGCATGACTTTTCTGTGGAGTTTCGATGTTCTCCCAGACTTTCTTTGACATAGGCTTCTATACTATGACTTTTTAATGACTTTTTTCGACATACTATACTATGACTATTTTTTGACATACTATACTATGACTTTTAGTTCAACATATTATACTATGACTTGTTTATGACTATTTTCAACATACTATGCAATGACTTTTTTGTCACTTTTTTTCAACATACTATACTATAACTTTTTTCAACATACTATACTATGACTTTTTTCGAGATGCTATACTGACTCTTTTCAACATACTATACTATGATTTTTTATGACTTTTTTCAACATAATATACTAGGAATTTTTTCGACATGCTATACTTTGACTTTTTTGACATACTATACTATACTATGAGTTTTTATCCCTTTTCTTGACTTACTATACTATGACTATTTTCAACATACTATACAATGACTTTTTTGTCACTTTTTTCAACATACTATACTATGACTTTTTTCGAGATGCTATAGTGACTCTTTTCAACATACTATACTATGACTTTTTTCGACATGCTATACTATGATTTTTTTTGACATACTACACTATGACCTTTTATCACTTTTTTTTTACTTACTATACTATGACTTTTTTCAACATATTTTACTATGACTTTTTTATCACTTTTTTCAACATACTATACTATGACCTTTTTCAACATACTTTACTATGACTTTTTTATAATTTTTTTTCTCGACATTATATACTTTGACCATTTTCCACATTATATACTAGAAATGTTGTATCACTTTTCTCAACATACTATACTATGACTATTTTTGGACATACTAAGACTTTTATATCACTTTTTTTGGACATACTATACTATGATTGTTTGCAATGTTTATGTTGGCGCAGAGGCTCAGAGCTTAGTACAGCTTCAACTAGCACCAGCAAGTATGTAGTGCAAACTGTGACCCATGGTTCGAATCCTAGTCTGGGCTAGGCCATTTTGTGTGGAGTTTGCATGATCTTCGAGACTTTCTTTGACATACAATAACTTGTTATGAGTTTTTTAAGAAATACTATACCATGACTATTTTGGACGTTTTTTCGACATACTATACTATGAGCTTTTTTTTGACATACTATACTATGACTTTTTTAATCACTTTTTGGACATATTATACCATGACTGTTTTCAATGTTTATGTTGGCACAGTGGCTCAGAGGTTAGTACAGGTTCAACTAGCACCAGCAAGTAGGCGATGCAAAATGTGACCCTTGGTTTGATACCCCAACTGGGCTGAACCATTTTGTTTGGAGTTTGCATGTTCTTCGAGACTTTCTTTGACTCATAGTAACTCGACCGGCCTAAATGAGTGAAATCCAGCGAAATTTCCGTAGGCAACAGAGCAATCCCGGAAGTGGAACGTCGAGGATATAGACTATTCCAGCTGTAATCAAACCTTGCCCTGGCTTTGATGTTTAATTATCATACCTGTTTATTTATAAACTGCTTGCTATTGAGATTAACTGAAAGAGCCCTGGTAAACTTCCCATTGAAGAAGCCTCAAAAAAGCCTAAGCAATAGGTGGTATCAATATAATGACCTTACTGTAAGCCCCTCAAAGCACGTGTGTGTGTGTCCTGAGTACGTTTACACCTGTACTTAGAGCTGTGTACTTGTGAGCCGATCACTCTGGATTTTAATATAAGGTCAAAACGGGGCCTCTCTCTACATATCTATATGTTTATATGTCTTTCTCTGACCAATATGTCTGTCTGCTGTAAAGAAATGGTGGCGCAGATAGGCAAAACATTTGAACCCCTATCATTTCTTACTCTTTATTTTGTATCCTTCATCCCTTTCCCACTTTTTTAGCTATTACTGCTTCAGCTGCTTTCCAAGTCTTATTTACGGATCAAAACCTAATTCAAGCCTAAAAATCTTCCACATCTTTCATTCATTTGGGGTTTTATACAACTTATAAATTATTTTCGTACTTTTTGAAAATATTGAACACAGCTGATTGAGATTTCCTAATTTGACCCACCCATTTCCCATTTTACCAACTCATTCATTACTCTTTCAGTTACTTCTTCATCCAAATTTCAATTCAGTTTAGCATCAGCTTTTACAAAAACTTTCATACCATATTGGTGTCATTCGGCTTTTTTAAGACTCTTATTAATTAGAACCATTTACATTTTTCTACATTTCCCTACAACTTCACCTTCTCACACATTTTAACCAGCAATTCAGTGTTGCGACAGCTTTTTAAAAAACCTAAAAATATTCCACTTTTGTTTGATACATTATTGGTATTGTTCAACATTTCAATAAAATTCATACTAATTAAAACCATTCCCAGTTGTCCAACTATTCACTACTTCACCTTCTTTTTACATAATTATGCCAGCAATCCAGTTTAGTTTTAGCAATTTTGCTTTTCACCATTCACAAAGCATTTTCTGCAGGACATGCATTTTCTAGTTTTAAAGTAAAATGCACAAAGAATACCTCATAAATGAAGTCTTGTCGAGAGTGGTCCAGAGAGAGGATCAGCAGGTGGAAAGAAAACAACACAAGGAAGTGTTCACTGGGTTCCTGTGGGGGACAAAATGAAGAAACGACACCAAAACACTAAACAAGCAGCAGAACCTAAACATCATGCAGCATTGGCTACTGACTAACGATCTGTGGGCTCACAGTATCAGAGGCTCCATCAATTGTTCACACAGGCATGAGAATAAAACTCATTATTTTCAATAAAAGATGATGTTTGCCAGATGTGTATCGTACTGTTCCAACAACTATTACAACTCACAAACAAAAATGATTCTGAAAGAGAATTTCAGAATATGCCCCTTTAGGATGATGTATTGATGGAGCCGCACCTCATCACTCACAGCTGACCCCCATGTACAGCTCAGATTTACCTGTGTGTAGCTGTTATAGAGAGACACCAGGGAGGAGTGGATGATCTTGCCATACATGTGGGCAGGTTGGCCCTCCCACTCTCTGATTGGCTGGTGGGAGTAAATCCTGTGGTGCAACTCGTCTCTGCTCCTGCCCCACAACACCACCTACAGACACAAAACTGTATCAGCCCATATCTCTTGATTTAAATATTTTAGAGCTTTTGTAGTGTTAGCCCTTAGTTCTAATTAACCTTCTATGGTGCTGTTCTTAGTTAAAAAGTAAGGATCCTGCATATTGTATGTGACAAAATGTTTTTTTTACACGTGCCTTCTCATATCATTGCCCCCATCAGTATGTATGTGGTCAGATGTTTCACAGAGCAATGAGTCATGCATTACACATCAAATTGGAGTTGGAGTGTTTCCCTGTTGCAAGCCTCAAATCATTGTTGTTTGAGCAAAATGTTGCACAATTCAGGGGGATTTGGTATCTAAAATTAAAACAGTGTCAACTGTGTTGTGTTGTTATCTTGGGGTTTGGATGCTTCATATTTGTCATTCAAGTGGAAATAAGTGTAAAAACTCAAGTTTTTGTGGCAGTGTTTCCTCCCTCTTTTATTTCCTGTAAAGTTTGAATCACACCAAACAAGTAATGCAGAATCTCTCACTTTTTGTCATGGAAATTCCTACAGTGTGTAAACAGTGTCTGCTGGCCTCAACACAAATAACAGCACCGAGTGGAAATTGTTAATATTCGTGTGTGGCACATCTCGCCACTCGCCATCTCGCACTAAAAGAATGTTACATTGTTTGCCCAAAGTGAGCTACACATTGTATGAACAGTGCATGATAAATGTTATGCTTGTGTCTTTGTCACTGTCCTACACAACACACACACACACACACACACACACACACACACACACACACGCACACGCACACACACACACACACAGGCTGACCTCTTGTTCCAGGTGTCGTACTGAAGGGTAGCGTGGTGGTGGCTGCTGCTCATCTCTGCTGCGCCTCACTGGCAGCTGAAGCCTGGTCTCTCCCAGACTCCACACCCTGAATAAACACATTTCATCAAATGTTCACGTTAACACTTTTCACCAGACAGCATTGTCACATAGCAGCAGTCAATGCTAAGGGCACAGTAGCTCAGTGGTTTTTGTGGCCTCATTGTAGCACGGATGTGGGTTCAGTTTCTGGTCCTGTCTGTGCAGTGTGAATGTTAAAGCGCATGTTCTTTTTGGTTCTGCCCTGCTGTTCAAAGACACGTTAGTCAGGCAGACTGGATACTCCAAACTATAATTGTGTGGTCCTGTTTGTAAGTGTTTCCTTGTGGTGCATGCTTGGACTGGCTTCAGCCATGGTGAGCCTAAAAGAAAATAAATAGAGATTGAAGAGCATTCGAGCATATAACAATTTAAATGACTTGTCTTGACCCCCCCGCAGTCCAGCAGCAGCCAGACATAATCAGATTACAGTAGGCAGAGCAGAGACAGACCCACCTGCTGACCCTTTACCGCCATATTTTGTAGCCTATGCTGCACATACTAATTCTATGCAGGTTTTGAATGTGTACTATAATGGACGTAAACAGAAAAAGTACAGTAAAAACATGCATACAAAAAATGCTTGATTTTTGAGTAGGATGTCACCCACTACTGTCCTACAATACAGTGCACAAAGGAAGCAGAGGAGCAATAGACGATATTCCTAGAATAAAATAAAAATGAACTTGAAGCCAATGAGATCCCACCGCTGCCATATTCTTAAGAAGCTAAATATGTTAAGTTTTAAACCTGTCCATAAACCCCTAATTAGCAGTGACATGGTGGTACCTCACAGGGTTCCTGGCCCAGTAACTCTGGTTGTTTGTTGTTTACTTGCGTATTTTCTCTTTATATTTTTACTCCACTACATGTCCTGTGGCAAATATTGTACTTTTTACTCCATCTGATAACTTTAGTTACTTTACAAATTATCATTATAATACAAAATATGATCACCAAATAAATTTGAATCTATTTTTGGATAAAGATAAGATTTTATTGATCCCTTGGTGAAATTCACAAGTTACTGCAGTATATGTAGTAAAAAAAACCTGCAATATTAAAGCTATGGACACATGAATGCATCAATAATTACAATTCAATAATATAATACATATGATTCTGTAATGGGCCATTCTCCATAATGTGTACTTTTACTGTTAGTACTTAAGTATATTTTGATGTTACTACTTTTGGACAGAAATTTTGAATACAGGACTTTTTCAGTACCTTCTTCCACAGCTGCATCTTTGTAACATACATCTTTGTCTGCGTTGCAGAATACAAACATGAGTGGGCTGCAACCATAAGTAGTAAGCATTAAACAGCCACACATAAGGGCTACTGTTGTAATTAGCCTCTGCTAATCCCCCAGCCTAGAACGAGCAAGGATTTGTCCCACCCTGACTTTGTATTAAACCCCTCCATGCTTCAGCCATTGCCTTATAGTAATCTGCTAATCACATCAGTGCAGCATCACCGAGTTCTCATGTTCATGTTTAGTAAATAGGAGCCAATTAGTTCTTCTGCCTTGTTGTTCTTCTGGGTGCTGAGGAGTGGAAATCATATGGATGTAATGTGTTCTTCTGCAGGTGTTTTCATCATGGTTAGAGTTTATAATTGAACCTTTTTCTTCACTGCTTTACCTGGAAGCTTTCTTGCTTAATAGCACATCCTGTTACATTGTGAAAACAAACATGTAGTGTGTACATCCTGGAAATTGTATCACTGAATACTCTGCAGCTTTGAAAATGTTTATATATATCCTCTTGTTTTACATATTCAGCCTAAAAACGCATGACATGTCAAAGAAAAACCACGTGCTTTCTTCACTTCACAGAATGTCATAGCTTCCTCCTACAGAACTCACAAAACCACATTTGAACAAACCTAAAAGGTACTCTCTTGAAAACAGTAAAAGCACAATAAAGATGACTGAATCTGCATTTTTTTTCTAGGATCCAAGTACTACATTCATAATGTGTAAATTCCCCACCATTACTTTTCTATTTGTTCTGAGCTTTAAATTGAAAGCTTGTATTCGTGTCTTACCCTAAATTGTCTCCAGAGAGTTCCAGGAGCTCGATCTCATCAGGGCCCACCTCGTCCACTCCAGTATGCCTCTGGGTCACACTGCAGCATCCCATGATGGACGAGGAGTCTGTCTCTCTCCGCCTGTCTCAGCTTCTAGTCCACACACTGAGCACCATCTGCCCAGACAATCATCCCCACTGGGTTTGTGTGTGTGTGTGTGTGTGTGTGTGTGTGTGTGTGTGTGTGTGTGTGTGTGTGTGTGTGTGTGTGTGTGTGTGTGTGTGTGCCACACTAAAACCAAAGAGATAACATAAAAACAGGGGCTGGTTGGGTCCAAAAGAGGATATTGTGAGCTGGAGACAAGGAGGGACGAGGTGGTGCTGCTAAGCTCTAGTTCCCCCTTTCTGTCAGCATGTAATTTATATTTCCATAAAGCCACGAGAACGAAAGGTGTTGAAGCTTTTTGAAGAGGAATTGAAGATAAAAGTGGCAAGAAGTGTTTGTCGAGTTGCAGCGTGGTAGTTGTTCCTTCCTTCCTGTCAGCTGGCTGTCTGCAGAGAACTGAGCAGCTTCCTCAGTTTTTTTTTTTTAGACTCTGAACTCAAACTGGGAACCTACTGACACTTCACCATGACGACTAAACAACGGTTCTATTGTCATCCAAAGTAAACCATCTTTGGATATAAAAATACAGCTGCGACCGATATTGCACCTCTTCACATTGACAAGTCAGGCTCTCTGATGCTCTCAGCCTCCTTGTTGAGAAGCGTGGGGATGAAGCAAGCATCCTGTTGGGAAAGATGGGACCATGCCTGCCTGTGTTTACATGCAAAGAGCCTGAATATGGATAGGCGAGTGAGATAATTATGAGTTATGAAACAGAGAGGTAAAGGGCTGCAGTCAAAACAACAAGCCACAACAACTGAAAAGTGGAGCCTTGTGTTGATTTTCCTGGCTAGAATTACAGTAAGATGGTGGGAGGGTTTGTACACTATCATGTCTGAGTGTTTCTGGCTTTCCACAGGGCAGGAGCTGTTTCTGTGAAGTGACGCAACTTGATGTAAGATGACGGTGATGGATATATTTTCCATTTGGGCTTTGATTACAGTAAACAAGTCTACCAATATTGGAAGAAAAACCTGTATTTAAATGTAAATCAAAAGGTGCTCTTTACAACACAAAGCAACAGTAAAATGACCTTAGTTATCATTATTCAAGTGATGAATAGATTATTTATTGTCACAATAAACATTTATTTCTCGCAGAGTCAAACAGCACCAGATGTCAAAAGCTCTTTAGATCCCAGCTGTTTACATATAGTGCATCACAGTTCCTCTTTCATGTTATAAACTTAGCTGTTCGTGTCCTCTCTGAGCTCTTCTTCACATCTGTTCCCACACACAAGAAGTTCAGCATGAGGAGGGAATGGTGTCTTTGTCTCTGGAGATCCACCGATGGAGATCCCTGGTGACGACAGCGACATGATGATCCTCGTCTTCTGCTGAGCCTTAGAGTGCTTTACGTCATCCGCAGCTTTCAAATGATGATGCAAAGTACATTTGCTCAGCTGGAGTTCGACCCGAGACCTGGGGTTCTTATTCCTTACACTCCGCTTGCTGCTGCTTTGTAAATATGAAGGTCCCTGCAATGACGGAGAGCTTTGATGGAGAGGTGAGGCGGCGGTGGAGGTGGTGGGGCACTGGCCAGACTTTGAACTACCCCTTCCTTCAACGCTCGCTGACACATTGACATTATCAGGGGTTGATGTGTGCACAATTTGGCCCTCTGTCCCTGACTTACATCTTCTGAGTTCAGTCTGTTTGGTGCCTTTTTGGTTCAATTCACCATTTGTGTTGCTCTTGCTGCAGGCCAGCACTGAATCAGGAGGGAAAACTCCGTTGTAAAGCAGTACAAAGTCCCTCTGACTGGTCAAAGGAAGAATCTTCTGCTTGAGACGACACTTGTTGAAGATCTCCAGAGATAAATCTACAGCATGAAGTAGTGACAGCAGATAAAAACATGTTGGGTGGTATCACACATCAGCCTGTTGAGCAAACTAGTCAGTCAGTTGTCTTTTAAATAACTCGAAAACTATTCATCTGATACAGTTCACACTTGGCTAGTGTTCAGAATAATGAACTGAAACTCTTTTTAATGAGCACGGGCGGATAGCCTACAGGAACAGCGACGTCAAGCCACTAAGCCTGTTTGGAAATGAATAGCTCTGCTGAAGTGTTAAATTTGTTACGATAATAATGACGAGACAAGATGGCACCGCCGTCATTAAACGCTGACTGTAGACACCTGTGTTTTTCATCAGATAATGATACGATATAACAAATAAAATCCTATGTAAGGCTGGATATTGTTCAAATTTTCGATACCAATACCGAAATGGTTCCTAAACGATACCTATACTTTTTCCGATACCAAATTTATAAAAGTTTTCAACTCTTACTACGTGAGCCCTTTCTCTGTGCGTAACATAGAGTTTTTCCTGCCTGCCTCTGCAACATGTAACGTTAGGCAGCCAATCACCAGCATTATTGGAAAGCATGCTGCATGTTTATTGGCTCACTGACGCTGATGAGATTTACTCCTTAGGTATTGAAATTGGGTATTGAATGACGGGGCATTTTTCAATAATCGATACTTTAGAGCAGGGGTGTCAAACTCATTTTAGTTCATGGGCCACATACCCCTCGTCCCACCATCAGGTAAATGAAGTAGTACAATGTTTTCTTGTGCAGTAGAAGTACACAGTAAGTCAGTAGTATACAGTTGGGTTGCATATTAAGTGCTGTGAGGGTCTTCTGTAAGCTATTTCGGGGTACAATGGTTCTGGAGAATGCTGCAAGCAGCAATACAGGAGGCCAAGCAATCTGCCAGTTCCAAACAGGCACGTTTTAAACGGCACTGCACTAGTGTTTCATAAAGGGAACTATGATTCAGTGAAATTATGTGACAACATTTTTTTTGAGCATGGTGTTAACTTTCCACTTTAAACATCGACTGAACCTGAAAAAGAAAAAGGAATGAACAGCTGTGATAATGTGAGCTCACCCAGTGCTTCCACAACAGTCCTGGGTATCACCTCCTTCAGCACTTCACAGTTGGTATGAAGAGCTGGATTACAGTTCATCTCCAACAGCCACACCTTAGGAGCACACAACGACATGGTTAGTCCAAAAACATGCACATTAACACACAAACACTGACTGATACACTCAGATACTAAGCGACGTCTCACCCACCTTGAAGTCCTCGTCAACCATGAAGTCGCAGCCAATCAAGTCAAAGAAGCCCAGTCGGCAGTCAAACTTGGATTTGACTGCTAAGAAACACTGTGTCAGGATCTGCTGCATGTGCTTCTGATGCATGGAAAGGAAAAACAACCTGTTGGTCAAATTAGGCTTCTGAGTGATACACAATATAGTACATCCTCCAGCAGCCATTTTGAATGTCTGCAGCTCTTAACAACTCTATTTGAGAATGCGTGGTTGCATTTTTTCGATGATTTATTTGTCTGCTCTTTTTAAATGACTTGATCATTACTTTAGTCATGACTGGCTTTGTGTTGAAACAATTTAGCGGCATTAATTGATTTTTGGGGGCAGCAGGACAACATTGACTTTCTGTCTGCTGTTTAGTGCTGGGCAAGTAGCGTAAAGTAGGTTTATCGGAGCGTTTTAGCTGAAAATATAGCCACCGGCTGCTGGAAATGAGGCTGATGAGAGACAAATATGTCGGGCGGAAAAAACAAAACAAGATGTAAAAAGCTAAAGCTTGTTTTATATTTCTTAAAAACAATCCCAACCGTCCTGGGCAGTGCTGAGCCTCGATAGCGGAGATAGCGAGAGGGACATCCGCCACGTGAGAGACACGCTGGATGTCAGGCTTTATCCAAGCAATGTACTACATCTGTTGAGCCAGACTAGGACCAGACCATGTTTCAAGATTAGCCCAGAAAGAACAAACCAAACAATGGCTCTCGAGAAGGCCACCGTAGGTTCCACTAGACGCTTGGAAAGGGAGGGGTGAGGCATATTCAGTTGGTTGTAATCTGCAACCTCACCGCTAGATGCCTCTAAATCCTACACACTGGTCCTTTAAGGAAATACTAAACTACACCGTAGCAGTGTCAGTGCAGGAATATAAGTTATATTATCACTGTGAAGAAGTTAGGATTGGACTTCTATTACGTTTGGGGCATTGCAAGATAGATTTTAAAAGAATATTTTAAAAAAATCAAAGAAGTAGAGACCAAAATGTCTTTTAGTCCCTGATTCGATTTAAGCACTTAATCATACACTTCCCTTAATGCAACCTGCTAGTGACTTAACAGCAGTGTGTAATGCAGGCTTTCTGTTAAGAATGCATAGTCTTGAAGCACAAACCAAAATACCCAGTTGATGTCCCTGAGTAATTTTCTCCAACTTGACAAAGCTCTTCCAGAGTCACAGACATGACTTGGCTGTTTTTTACAGGCTGTGTAATACTGCCATGAGTAGTAAATTAACTTTGACATGAAGAGTGTCCCTTTTAAAGAATTTACCATTAATAATACTCAAAACCATGATGTCTATAATGGTTCTGCGATTATGGTATTTTTTCAAATAATTCTAACTGCATACATTTTTCATTTCTACACAGAGTGGTTTTAATAAGAGATTTAGTTATTTCTTTAAGTGTGTACAGTATGACAGTTCTCAGTTGGACTCGTATATAGAGTTATATTTAATAACATTTGGACATTGTATTTTTGTCTTTACTTTAGATACAGTATTTTAAAAATATTTATGTAAACTGGTGGCAGGCATGCACAGCTGTCTTTAATTTTTAATGTTAGGTGGGGTCCTTTTACATGCCCTTAAGGGTTTTTTTCATACCACCATTTTCTTATGTTATTGTATATTTCTTTTTTTCTTTTTCTTTTTATATGCACAAATAAAGAACTAAAGAAAATATTTGTGATAAAATAGCAGATTTCTGTTAAACCAAACACATTTTGTTTTGTTGTATACACTGCAATGTGTGTCACTATCACACACTGAAGGTTTGAGGTTTCTCTCTAACAGGTGCAACCTGAAAAAGATAAAAATGTGTACATTGTGGCGTTTGTTGTACTAGAAGGCACTATGGATAAAAACAATCACCAAACAGCACATGTGATATTTCATTTTAGAATAACATGATGTATCCTCAAACCGGAATGAGGTCACCCAAGCCTAAACGCAATGTCAATTAGCTGCAAGCGCCAACAACCATCATTATAATGGTAATTGGTCCCAGAGAGCAACAACACACAGCAGCACTCACTGCAAAGGCGCCCAGCACCCAGTCCCTGGGCAGGCCCTTGGCAACCCGAAATCTGTCGTTGACGTAGTTGTTGAAGCTCTCCATGGACCACACAGTGTCCTCCTTTAGCTGGCTGTACAGAGGGTTCTTCTTCTGCATATACTGGAGACAGACAGCAGGGGGACCAGAGACACATGGAGCAGTCAGCATTAGCAGAGAAACAGTTAGTGATACACAGCTAATGCTTGATCTATTCAACCTCTCTGGAAGTAATGCAAATGTCTCTCCAGTATTATCATGAATGGTTTTGCCCTTTTTAATTTGTGTTAATTGGGAGTTTACGTGATAAACATTTGACCTTAGACAGCTTAAACAGTTAACATGAAATATTCTCCAGTGAAAGTCAAATCCAGAGTATAAAAATCTGTAATGAGCTGGTGAATGAATGCCTTTAAACTCCAAAACTTAACAGTGATTTCAGTCCAGTTCCCAGTTCTTCTTTTTAATTAATGCAGGCATATTGGTAATTGACAGCGTTTGTTGATTGTTCAGTTTTTCAGTGCAGATAATTATCGCCCAGCAGCTGCAAAGAAGGGGGTATCTTCCTAAGTTTGATTTGAAAGATATATACTTGATTTGTATAACTCAGACTGCTGGAGCCTTATATTAGCTTCATACACATGTTGCAGTACATTTATAGTATACATGTCAGTATATTTTTCCACAGCTTTCACATTGAACACTCATTCGAAAGTGATCTTTTTAAGGCCATGTATGAGTGATAACAACAAGCAAAATAGGGTAAATGACTACTGTTTTAAGACGGACTTAAAAGTTGTGAACCTTTAAACTTTGATCTGCCAGTTAACCCTTGATATTTGGGCAGTCTGTATGTTATTGAGGTGTACCTGATTGGTCAGGTGGGCAGAGAGGTTGTTGGAGCTGGGGTCATAAAGGTCGCAGGTCAGTCGCACATAACCGTGGCGAAAGAAGACCATGTAAGGTGAAGTGCAAGCAATTAGAAGGTAAGAGCGCACATCAAACTTTTTCCCTCTCAGGAGCAGCGGACTCTGGATGTAACTGAGGGAAAAAAATGTCAGTTTACATTTATTAATTTGTCAACAACATGATTTTGCCTTTTTGGAGACACAAAATGTGTCATAATGTTGATTTTAACAACCCAGTTGTTAGGTATGTTCACTCACTGTTGGACAATGCGAGCCTGAGGCTGGTGGCGGTGCATCTTCTTGGCCTGACGGTCCTCCGTGTGCTGCAGCTTCAGTCTGAAGGCAGCTACGTCCTCCTGGTTCTTCAGCAGAAAGATCCCTCTGCCCTGGTTCAGACCCGTGGGCTTACAGATCCACATGTGACTCTCATTGTTGCTCACACCTGGTAACAGTCATAAACTTACTGTACATCAGGTAAATCAACAAGCGTATGACATATAAAGATAGATCTATCCTGTTCTATATTGTTTCTTTTGTTGCTTTCAGACCTACAGTATGTTAAAGCATACTTTCTGTTGTTATTCTGTTATATTGTCTTCTTTGTTCTATGAATGCCAATGACTGCTGTGTCTAAAATCACTCCATATTTGCTCTTAAGTACACCATGTACTTGCCGCCATTTTATTTGAGTTTTGACATCTAAAAAGTGAAAAAGATTGTGTCCTAAAAATCCCACAAGGCAGTTCTTCACCTTTGCTAGATGTGTATAGTACATTAACGTTATACCGTAGTGGAAAGTAGCTACGTATGTTTACTCAAGAATTATTATTACATTATTATTATTAATTGTATTTTCTGCTACTTTATACTACTCCACTACATTTTGGAGAGAAACATTGTACTTTTTACTCCACTTATATGATGGCTAGTTACTTTGAATGTGAACATTTAGATTATATAAATAGATCAGCCCATAAAATATGATGCATTAAACTACCCAACAGTGTACAGTATAAAGTAGTTAAAAGTAGCTTCAACTCAAGCACCTACAACATTAAAATGCTGCTTACATGTTGATGCATCAGTAATAATAATCAAACAATGTAATGTAGCACTCTGACCGAGGTTATTCTACTGTATAATAGGTACTTTTACTTTTGCAGCTATACTTTCGAGTGTAGGATTGTACATGGGGTTTTCTTACTTTGAGGTGTTGCAACTTTAACTAAGTCTTAATAATTATTCTCCTATTAGTGTTCTGATCTGTTCTTTGCTCTTGTCTTCTTTTCCACGAATTCATCTGTCACCCAGAGATTTAACCAGCTGTCTGTGTCTCTCTCCTGTTTACTTAGTGATAACCATGTTTGTCATAACGCGCACACCACTTATCATGATGCTGTGTGTCTGTATTACTACAAACAATACAGAAACCATGGGATTGTTTCATCTCCAGTTCTTAAAATTAATGCTTTTTTAGGTGTAATATTAAAAGTATTTTATTTGTGTCAGCCCTGTCCTGTGCTGCAGCCGCTCTACATCCAGATCCCATTGAGCGTTTCTCCGTGTGTTTGTGTCTTAGACCTGCCCTCTGACTCATCTCTATGGCGACAGCATGTTCCCCTGGTGATTTAATCAGGGCCTTATGGGAGGTGAAGTGCATTATTTTCCAACGTCCTCAACCTCTTGATTAAACAATCACTAAGGCAACTGTTGTCTTAACACTGCCAAGCACAAACTAGTGTATTTCTTTTCATTATTGGATGTATGACAGGTCAAGTTGGATTGATCTTATTTTAAACTGGAGTCTTAATGTCTAAATAAACACAAATCCAGTTGAACCAGTGTCGTGTTGTTGCATGTAGTACTACTGTACTATAGGTTAATGTAGGTGTTTGGGGATTTTACCCTCCTGCTGGGCAAAGAAAGCCTCCCTCTCTTCCCTCACATCCATGCGGAAGGTAGTAGGAATAAACTCTTCCATTTTCAGCCTCCTGTGAAGAACAACACAACAAGGATGAAGCCCTAATGAATGTCTGTCTTCTCAGCTGTTTCAACTTGCCTATTTTATATACTGAAAATCAAAACTGCCTGGGAAAGTTACTTTAGATCTCATTATGTTTAAATAACATGTCATGGAGAATCATTACTGTTTTTTTTTTTTTTTTTTTAAATGAATCATACTCTAAATTACTGGTGACCACTTCACATGTCAGGATGATTATGTCAGATTAAGTCAGCCAGAAGGATTTTCTGTGGCAACTGTTCCTGTTATTATCCAAAGTTTGTAAAGGGTAGTTCAGAGATGAGGTCGTACATGTGGAATTACGTAACTTTCCGACAGCCATGTTTTCCTATTAATGTATTTCACTACAGTATAAGAACTTGCTTGAGTTTAATAATCTATTAGAGGGATCGTCCTGTTTGTTTGAAATTTTACATTGCCATTGAGTGGTCAAACATGTATATCAAGTCCGAGACATACAGTAACAATGTTCACTATAATGGATTGACTCAAGTTTTACATCTCTAAAATAAATTTTCCAAATGAATGGAAGCCAACGGCTTCTAGGAAGTAATGTCCCAGAAGTAATGTAAAGGAACGAATTCCGCAAGTCGAATATAATTCAACTAGTAAAAAAATCAATACTATTCGAATGCTGAAATTATTATTCAAATGTGATTTTGTCACAAACTCCCCCTTGGCCTACCCGCATGTGAAAACAAAACACTTCTGTCATGTCACGTCTGATGAACAATAAGTAAGCGGGAGTGAGAAACACAAGGCATTGTGAGGTCGTAAGGTTGGAGTGACAGGCTGCACCTGTAAATCGGAAGAAAGATAGGAAATAGTTTTAATATGACTTTAAAATCAACATCCACCGAGCCAAAATGCTTATGTTATTATTAGTTAGCTTGTTCTTGTTTCCTAACTGCGTCACGAGTTATCGGAGCTTATGGGAGCTTCATGGAGACAGCTAAAGTTTATGTTAGCTGTCAGAGTTAGCTTCGACTTCATATATTACCTTCTAATATCTGTATTCTCAGTAACGTGACAATCTGAAAGAAACAGGTTACTTATAAATCATAAAAATAGTAGTGACAGCACCGTTTGGCTTAGTTATCAATGTCGTTAGCATCGTGGTTAACACTATTGTTACTTATTTTATGACAAATCGTTTCGGCTGTGCTTTCTAACATGATGTTGTTGTGCTAACCGAGCACCGTTAGCCTTTACAACAGAGCCGCTTCATTACACTTGTTAGATAATGTTCCATTACAGAGTTCTCTGTTGATTTGTGTTTGTCGCTGCTATTTAACACACATAAATACACGTACAGTATTACATGTAATTTTAGCTGATGCTTTTATCCAAAGCGACTTACGCCTCTGGAGCAACTAGTGGTTAAGTGTCTTGCTCAGGGACACATTGGTTGATGTATCGCAGTGGGAATTGAACCCAGGTCTCCCAAGTGGTTTGTCTGAACTTTGTACAACTTATTCCGTAAAAGGAATTCTTTGATATTCAAGACTTATTTCTCTTTCACGTGTTGATCAAAAGAATCGGGTTTGTAAAACGTTTTTTACTGTATTCATTTACCATCAATAATTAACCACTGAAAAAGTTTATATAACTGACACACATCATGCTCAGTACAAGGCTTGTGAGATAGGAGGCCTGCTTTCTGATGATGCCTTTTGGCTGTGTTTATTAAATAGTGTCGCAGTCTGATATGTCTTTCAATCAGTATATGCAGAGCTGGGCCTCTATGAGCCTTCATGATGGCACCAAATTGTTAGGTTTGAGACACAAAAATACATACATTGGTAAAGGAAAAAGCTGCTATATCTGTCTGCTTTTAAAACACACTACCTCAATCCTCGACCGTGGTGGACTTTGCTGCTGACTCGCTCATATTCCCGCAGACTGCTGAGAAGGCCGATCTTAGTGGTGAGCACCTTGTTGTTGGGAATCTGGTACACCAACTGTTCACCTGGGAAAAACACATGATTTAAGTTTTCTTTGTGTGAATGGAAGGCAATACACCTTTTTCCTACTAAAAGCAAGAACAGAAATGAAACATTTATATTTTGAAATACATATTTCCAATTTTCCAATTTTCTATGTCATTTCCCTACGACAGGTAACATTGTTATATGTTTGTACAGTTTATAGTAAGATACAGCATTCAGATTATGTCTCGTAAATGAATATAGTCTTGGACCTGCTCTGAAGTTACAGTAGTTGGCTGGTGATTTGGTCTCACACCACTTGAGTTTGAAATCCTCCCTCTGCTTATTGTAAATCCTCTTCCATCCTCTGCTCTCACAGTAACCGCTCACTCTAAAGGAAAAGTCCCAAAGGAAATCAATCACACTTCTGCTTTAATCACACACAAAATCCAGAGGTCAGGGGTCACATGTAATCCCTAATAAGGGGCCCATAACAAAATATACAGCAGGAGAATAATCTTTTCTGCTAGCATGAAAGCAAATCTTTCCTTAGAAGTCATCACATTTCTTAAGCTTTTTATTTTAATATTAAATAATTTTTATTTAAGATACCCCTCATGTCCTTTATTTCATATTTCTCTACTTACATTTCAGCCCCATTAGCTCCTCCAAAGAAGTAGAAAGGCCCAGGCCCCCGGGGCTCCTCTACCTGCCGCTGCCTGTTCCTGTCTGGCCAGGAGCAGGTCGACAAGCCCCTGGGGACGGACTTTTGGAGGAATCGCTCCACCAGGCCCGCACCTGCTAATTTTAGGTACACAAACACACAGAAATCATACATGCACACTGTCACTCATTCTCAAACAAACACGTAAGCTTTGTCACGTGCATGTAAATTGTGTTGATTAACTGTATTTTGTTATGCTGCAATAAAGGATCAACATACTGGAAAAAAAATAACAAATTACTTCACATTTGACATCCCACTTTCCCCTCCACACACCTGACCCTCTATCCCAGCTTTCCTGCTTGACAGTCATGTGGGGAAACCTCTCTCTCTTTTTCTGTGTCTCCTCCCTTTGGACCTGCTCCAGTCCACCTTCTGATGTCACTTCCCGCATGCCACTATGGTCAGGTGATGAAGACTGTTCTCCTGGCTCCTCCTGCCTCAGTTTTCCTACAGGCTGGTTGTCCCCACAGGGAACTTCCTTCTTCACCGCTTCTGCCCCTTGTTGCTCCTCTGCCTGGCCTTCACTGTAGGGCTCCACCCACAACTCAGATGACATGACCTTGTGCTGGTGCAGATCGCTGGTGATGACTAAAACTGTTCCAACATGGGAGGACAGGTGGACCCTTTTCTGCTGTGCAGTGACACTGTAGTCAGAAATAGAGACCAGGAATGAGATGTTTTTTTTTATTTTTTTATTGTGAGTCAGAGCCCTGAAGATTTGGTGGAGTATGAGAGGAAAAGAAGAAGAGAAACAGATTGCCCTTCATTAATAGTACTGTACTGTACTGTATGTCCGGTACGGTCACATGATATTATTTTCATTAGCCAGGCTAACGTCGTGGCTCTAGGGTTGGCTATGTCAGTCTGTTGGTTGGTCGGTCCACCACTTTGGTTCCAACAAAGAAGTATCTCAACAACTATTGGATGGGTTGAAATGCCATGAAATGTTTTACAGGCATTCATGGTGCCCACAGGATGAATCCTAATGACTTTGGTGATCCCATGACTTTCCTCTGTTGTCATCACAGGCTGTAGTTTTCACTTATCCTACTACATGTAATTGGTGAAACTGTCTCAACAGCTTTGGTTCAGACATTCATGACACTATATTCTGACTAGACTGTAAATTGACATGGATATTGATGGTCATGGTAGTCAGAGGATTATTCCTAATGATTTTGGTAAACCCCTGATCTTTTGTCTAACCCCACCAGTTCAAACTTTGCACTTGACCATCACTTTGGTCCATAGATATTTAGCTATAGTTCTCAGAATGGTGGTCCCTTTCCTCTAGCAACACCATCAGACTCGAATGTCAAACTCTCACAATCTAAATGTCTATCTGCTATGAAATTTGCATCTTCATGGTCACATTGTAATTTAATGACCCAATTACCTTTCGTCTGACGCCACCATTAGAAACATTTCATCTTCTAAGGGTTAAGACTTTTAGCCTTGTTTTTGTCTGTATAGTTGAAAATGCAATATCACATTTGGCAAACCTGACAAAATAAAAAGTGTAAATAAAATGTGCTATCTCAAAATAAATGTGGTGTTTTGTATTAGAAGACAGGAGCTGACCTTATTGTAGTTACAGTTAGAAGCAAAAGGGGTTACCTGCAACTCCTCAGACACAAGGAAAGCCAGACTCCATGAAAACCTACTCAGCCTGTTCCTCTGCCATGTGCGCTCAAACCTTGTAGTCCAACGGCAAGACCCAGACACACAACAAACACTGAAGGTAGTTGGCAGTTAACCCAACTGAAATCAGACGTAGTCTTTTAAAGTGCAAGTAAGCAAAACCACAAGACAAATGTAAACAATCACCGGTTACTCTGGTAATGGGACCCTTAGCAACAGTTGCCGCTTGTATACTGAATCTTACAACAGCAGCTCAAGACAAACTAACTACTCAAGATTATGTATCCCACACCTACCCCACCTCTAAGTTTAGCTTCATTCAATATTAACTGCGTGTAAGCCTCTGTTGTGTGAACCCTAGGTAACACGAGAGCAGTGTCAATCAAAATGGATTTGCCAGTTTTCCAGGGTATTATATCCTGACACCAAAGGTAAAATATTGTTTACAGTCTCAGTGAGATACAAAGTATTTATTCTGTTAGTTTATTTTTTTATTCATTTAAAATTGTATTCATTTTATACTGGTTGACTGTTTCTTAAGCTGCCCCATATCTACAGTAAGCTCCATTTTACACACTAAAAACCAAATCCTAAACGGTTAATTATCCACGCTAACTAGAAAAGTTATGTTCTTTTTTTTAGATTCTGTGAGTCTAGTGTAGTAGTGGATACAATAATGAATTATTAGTACCAAATATCAAGATGATTTCCACATTCAAACCTTTTAGATACTGAATAACTTGAGCTGTAAGTTAACCTGAGCACTTGATTAAACCTAAATCCTCCAGACATTATTTTATTGTGAACATCAACCTAGTCCAACATTAATTAATCCATCTGAATCAACATTGTAAATGGTTTTATTACAGACATTATCATGAAGCATATTGTCTAGAGCCAAATGCAGTGGCAGGTATGCAGTTGGGCAACATAGTATTTGTCTGCTCGCATGGCAAATCACCTTTCTATCTCAGTGATTTGACTCAGGAGGAAACACCCAGGCCCAGCCACGGTTGGCAATTATGCTTAATCTCCTCTCTTCCTCCCCACAGTCTGATAATTGATAAGGGTGGGTGCCTCTTAGACCCGGGATCCATGCAACCATATAATTACACATAAAGTAGAGTAACCACCAGGACTGATGCGTACACCTAACACCTGTAGATTGAGCATGCATTCACACCTAGCAGAGCGTATTTAAAGTATTTTAAAGAGAACTGAACTGAGCCACTAAATGAAATGAGTTTCCATGTTTCATATCAAAGAAATGCAAACTGTCCTTATCATCACACCTCATAATACATGTATGTGTTGTTACACATTTCAAGCAAGATTCAATTTACAAGATGGATGCAATAGTCACCAGACATTCACATCAGTTCAGTCATTTACACACACTGCAAAAGAGAGAACTGCTTGGCAATGATGCGAGTCCAGCCACAGCGCCCCAGTTATTAGAAGCGGACCTCCCATATTCCTGTTTAACAGAGCTTTGTGTGGAGCCAGTGTCAGCCACACCTTGATAAAGAGCTGCCATCTGATAGACACACTTTGCAAAGTGCTGCGTAGGTGGACAAAGAGAACAGGCTTGTTTTACAGCCCTGTTGCCTCATGGTTCACCATCTGCCAAGAGGCTGTGTGCATGTGTGTGTATATGAGAATGTATGCTTGTGTATTTTGTGTGGCTAATCTGTATGTTCCCTTTTTGTATTGCATACTTCATGATTAAGAACTTTACTATTTTTATTTGACCTCTGTATGTCAGTCGAACAGTGTGGGCCAAAGTGTGACACTTTTTTACCTTACCTTACCTTAACTTAACTTTAGTTTTTTTTTTTTTTTCTGCAGGTGGTGCTCCTCTCATTATGTGTTTATCCATGGCAGCTACCACTGTTCATACTAACAAGCCAGTTATTCTCCTATTTACTCCAAACAAACCAGAAATAGACAACATCACTACATCACTCTTCCAACTTCCCAAAAAAAAACTGCATTGACCCAAACAGAGTAATGTGTTCTATCAGAGAAACAAAATATATACTGAGTTATATGTGTGTGTGTGTGTGTGTGTGTGTGTGTGTGTGTGTGTGTGTGTGTGTGTGTGTGTGTGTGTGTGTGTGTGTGTGTGTCTCAGGGCGGTTACACCATAAAGTGTGTGTCTTTGGAGACTCGCCTATTCCCATGTCATTCCAACTGCCTCCTGTACCAGGACATGCTCAGCAATTACAGGGATGCAGCCTACAGCAATGGTGTCCCTACACAACCCATTATTTGGAGGGATTCTCCTTGTCAAGGTGTTACAGTGGAAGTAATGGAGTTAAGTTTCGATGTAAAGAAAGGCTCGTCTCAATAGGGTCTTTCTCTCTCCTGCTGTTTCCTTACAGAGTGACACCAGGAAAGCAGAGGGGGCAGTAGTAGTGAGGGGCGACATTTTGTTCCCAGGGTCCTTAGTCGCTCATTCCCACTGCTAACAAATGCAAGATGGAGACACAAAGAAATCAAATTTCACCAAGACTGACTTTATCATGGGAAATGTACAAGTCATACACAAATTTCTGTCCCCAGATAAACGGTTGTTTCGAGACAGATATGTAAAAAACAAAAATAAAAATGAAATACATGTGGTGTTTTATTTTTTATTGCCTTTATACGTCTGTTAGTCAGGTGTATATGCTTATTACTCCATAATGAGGTGTCTGTTTTGCTTGAATACGTCCACAGGCTTCAAATCTGACTGCTGTTGTGGGTTTACAGTTGTGACATTTTTAGATTCAGTTTTGCAGTGATTAGTCATCACAAAATTGCTATCAAGTAGCTTAACATTGGGAGAAGATGTGGTTTATGTGGTACTGTACACATAATGTAAACATCACTGATATGGCTCTTAAATAAAGATGTCATGTACTCCATGCAGCTTTGGTATTTCACACTATCATCATAAGGTGATGAAGGTGGAGAAATGCTGCCACAGTCCCACCCAGCTGAGCCTCTGTGGTCACTCCAAATGCAGAGAAAACATGTATGTGATTCGTACTGATAGCAACCTCCTGGATTAACGTATTCCAGTATGTTGGTTACACCCTCTAAAGTTATGAAAAAACACACAAGGAATACCATTTGATTTTGAAGTGGAAAATGACACACATATAGCAGACTTTGGCAAGAACAAGACAGAACAGAGAGAGTTGGTGAAGGAAGAGATGCTCCAAGCCTTGAAATACACCAACTAATCAATCAACATATTAGTACAGCATTGGGAAGGAAGGCAGTATTACTGACACAAATAGTTAGGTATTTAAACTACTGGATGTCTTCGGTCAGTGTTTATCTGGCAGGATATTTATATAGGTCTCAGTTAATAGGATATGAGCACCAGTAATATATCACGGTGCCCCGATTTAAAAATAAATAAAAATAGGGAAACTTGTAATAACCCACAAATTTCTGAATTTTCATTTTTATCATCGTCCATGATGCATAAGGAAAATCATTAATTCATCCATGCATTTTTTCTCTGTCAGTGGCAGGCTTTGACATTTCTGTGCTTTGATTTCTGAGTTTAACAGAGTACCTGAGGGGAGTCTATTCAACTACTGTTGAAATTTACCAGCAGTTTAAAGAAATGGCAGCCAACTCTGCAGAAATACCTGTTCAAAATTAGGTCAGGAGGTTATTAGAAATATACTGGCAACAGTGCTAATGCATCAAATGTTCCTGGGTTTGTACATTAGCTAAGATTCAGTATCTCAGCATGCCAGTCTTCATGTCTAATAACAACACAAAGCTAACACACCAAGTTTACCAAAAAAGGCTTAAATAAAAAACATGTTTGACAGAACAAGTCTAATCAAGTGGTTGTTTTGCATGACTGCTAGCTAAAGCTTAAGTAAAGCAACTATTAGCTTAAGTAGCCTATTACATGTTACAGGGTTACCTTGATGAGTTTCAACCCAAATCCTTTCTCTTGATTAGGAGGAGCACATTTGAAAATATAACATAAAACTTACCAACAGCAAACAACTAACAGTCATTACTCTTCATGTGGTTTGAAAGGATCAGTTGAAAAACAAAAATCCCTGTATTAGCTCTGCTAGCAAACTAGCCGCAACTAAACAAGCTAACATTAGCCAGTAAATAGCAAAGAAACACACACTGCATTGATCGTTAAAGTTTTTCTTTTAAATACTTAAATACATATATATTTTTAGTTAGAGTTAAACCACATACAAGCAGCCACAGTTCTAACATTACAGTAACACTGAGGAAATGCAACAAACAGGCTGAGCTGCTGCTAACGTTAATGTTAAGCTCAAATCCAGCCCGACAGTTTCACCATAACGTTAGCTAGATGTGTTAACACCACACCTCATGGAACTACCACATAATTCACTCATAAACTTACCCATAATATCAAGCATTGGCTGCAGGTGGCAAAAGTATTACTTTTCTGTCCTGTCTAAACTGCTCCTGTTGTTTTTCTTGCTGATAGGCGCAGGTTGGACTGTTGCTTATTGGCTGTTCTTGGCAGAGGGAGTGTGGTTATGTGCGAGATTTCCTATAGAATTATTCCACAAGAAACGGCAAGTGCCTCAGGGTATGGTTTCTGTAACCTGAGGATATGTTTGTATATGAGCTGCTGCATTATTTGTTGTGGTCATGGTTGGCAAAATAAGCTGGTGTAGCTAGCTGCTAATTGTTGCTACTAAGCAACTTTCATTGTTTTTTCGAATGACACCGCAAGTCACAGAATTTTTCCTGCACCTGTACCCAACTTGGGTTAGACGTGAACACTACTTTGTTTTTCATGCCTTACCAAGAGCACAAATGTAGCAATTGTGAAACTGTTGTTGCTATGTTCAATGTTGTGTTAGCATGCTAACATAGCTCATTTTCCCTTTTGACAAGTAAACGTAGGTAAACACATCCAGTTTCAATGTTAAGGGAGCAACTTTTGGCAGGAAAGCATGCGGTGAAATGTGATAATTACATCTCTTTTTTTTAATCGAAACATTTTCCGACCAGATACGGCAAAAGTTTAATCTATCAACTAGCTCTGATACCTTCTTCGTTGCTCTGCTTGGTTTTAGCGCTATCCTATTGCGTGCAGAGAGAATTTGAAAGACAACTGTTTATCCCGCCCCTCGGATTGAGCCCTGCCAATGGTGAGTTCCCAAACCCAACATCTTGATGTGGGTCTGGCTTGTCAGGCTACCACATCAGACCACTTTTTCTAAGAATAGGGGTAGTGGGTGGAGACTTTAAGTTGACCACTGTTCAGGAGCCACGTGTACGAGAGTAGGCCTTTTCTTTTGCATTGAAAGCAATAAAGAAGTTCAGGGTATCCCCCAGAACAGTTGTTAGGTATGGTAGCAAAAGTCTTTTTTTGACAAAGGCCCGTCTGGGGCCAGTCACAGAATGATGGCAGCATTAATGTAGAGCCAAATAGTTTCTGTGATAATAGAATCATGGACGGAATTGCTAAATTGAGAATTTAAAAAAGCTATAAGACCGATTTCATAGGGCTCTGCATTAAGCCAATGCTAAACGCTAACTGGAGATTTGAAAATATGACTACATCTAAGTTTCCAACCAAGCCGCCCCACTGTAACTAGTTTAAAAAACGTCTTAAAAATACATTCACATTTTGCCCAGTGGCTTAGGTCTGGTGGGGGGGCAACTTAGTTCCGGTGGCCACCAGGCTTGCAATACACTGGGGGAAACCCTGAAGTGGATTAATTTAATGATAATCTTTCTGAATGTATCTGAAGATTGCCAAATAGATTCTGATCTTCAAGACTTACATTTCTAATACTGTACGTGTGCTGTGTCTTCACAATGAGGCTTTCTTGTTCCAAGCAGTGAAGTGATTAAGTATTTTGGCAGAACTGGGGTTTCTTGTTTATATGTAATACATACAATTGTTTAATAAAAGTGTTGCAGCATGTACTGTAAGTATAATACAGGGCACAGATTGCAGTAGATACTCCTACCTTTGTCCTTGACTAAAGCATTGGTCCGGGGGCTGCACTGTGGATACCCACCGGGTCATAAATAGTCAGAATGAGGAGATATCAGTGGAAAGCAAATCTCACAGGCATGAATAAAATCTAACTTAAATGTGGCAATGCTTCTGCTGTAACCTATAATCAGTTCCACTCATTTATGCCTGACTGTTAAAGGAGTTCCTTGTATGAGTGTGTGACAGATCCTCAGAATGACTGTACATCAGCAGGTATGTCACAGCCGTTTAGCCTCTGTTGTGCCTCTGTTTTCCCAGTATTAAGCTCAGCTAAGTGAATCTAGCCTTCTCATCCACAGCCGGTAGTAGTGCAGGAATCTGGTCTGACTGCACCAAGCATGCACAGACCAGCGCAGGAATGTAATTCAGTAGCGTGATGTCACCAAGGGGGAAGTAAATAATTACAGTTTTTTTTTTTACTGACACATTTTTAACTTTTGTTAAAACTCCATGACATATATCAAGTGTTAGTATTAAAGCTATAGTGCATAGTTTCTGTCTCCCCATGAGGAATTCTAAGTAATGACAACAATTCTGTCGGTGCATCCACATGATACAAGCCTTCCATGAACGCGCTTCACCCCACCCCTCCTCCAGGGAACACATCGCTAAGGGGAACACGGAGGATTAAAAAAACATGATGAACTAATCATGAAGAAGTAATTATCTTTACTTGAGTTTCTGCACGTGAAAGTCACCAGACGACACCAATTTCTAAACATAGCCATACTGAGAAATACAGAGAGAGTTTTGTGGAGTTGATACTCTTAATTGGCTTTGTATCAACTCATTTGGCAATCGCTTGAATGTAACAGATGTTCATTATCATAAAAAAGTGACATACTAAAGCTTTAACACTACTGAATAATGTAGTATTTTATTTATTTACTTTTTTTTATCACAGATTATATAAATTCATACATTTTAGAATTTAGAAAAATAATGATGTCTCTGTTCTATTTAAATGTCCCAGTAAGCCATGCTAGTGTGACATTGAGCCAGCATGAACAATACCAGGGCCCTGAAACTAAATTAAGCCTTCATTAATGTTATTATCAAATGTGTGTTTTTCCAAAACATCTTCTGTCAAAATATCTTCTGTAGAAAAAGGCCTTTAAAGCACTAACACACCTGTCTACATCAGCAATATATTACTGACCTAAGAGCAATATGAAAAAAACTATAAACATGCTTATTATGATGTATTATTTAAACACAGATACTCATGAAAGTATATTATAGAGGCCTACACACAGAATTATTTGGCAAAGTTATGTTTCTCTGCATCACGGTTGCTCGTAAATAGAAGCCGTTGTGTGTCTTTTGCTCACAGTCCCATGAAAGGTGACTCTGCTGTGAGATTGGTTGGCTTTTGTCTTCCTCTCAGGATTTGGATCTTTATTTGTATAAGCTGTTACAGGAAGCCATTTTAATCACCCATGAATCACAGAAATCCTGCTAATTTAAAGACAATTTTAAACTTGCATAGAGAAAAAAGACTGTTCCAGCTAAAGGTAAATATATTTAACTTTACATTTCATACATACATCTTAGGCCCATTTTTCTCAACACAGCTTACAATGTGTAGAGTTGGTTTTGTTTAATGATTGATGGCCTGCTAGCATGAAACAGTGCTAATAAGCTAACTTTAAGATAGCTAAAAAACAGATTTGGGGATTTTATTTACTGAACATGTTTCCTATAAAGTGCTTGACAAATAAATTTAAAAAAAGAGCACACAGAAATTGGGATATAATATTTCTGGGACTGACAAACTCTTTCTTTGTGAAAAAGCATGAATGTTAGCCCCCCCAGCACGGGAGATCAATTAAGGCTGTAGCCTGTTATGTTAAACGGCTAAATGGATTTGTGTTTGTGTTCAAACTGATAAAATCAGAGCAGCGTTTAACCAGTCAACTGAACCCTTGAGGCCTAATTAAACACCATGCCATTGGCTCTGTGTGTGTGTGTGTGTGTGTGTGTGTGTGTGTGTGTGTGTGTGTGTGTGTGTGTGTGTGTGTGTGTGTGTGTGGCTCAGATAAGGAGAGAACAGTGCTAAAAAAAAAAACAAATAAAATAAACCTTCCCCTGTAAATCTGCAAATGTAACCAGCGACCATATAGACAATGCGTATGGATTTCAGTAAGCTAAAAGCAGCCTACTGTAAGTGGCCCAGGACCCGGCAGTGAAAACGAGCCTTGTGCTACTCGGTTTATCAAGCTAGCCAACTGTGTACTGCCATAGACTGGGACACAATGAGGGCTTAGCTGATGGGGGGACCTCATGGGTAAATTGAGGCATTTAAAAAGAAGCTGTGTTCAGCAGTAATCTGATCCACACCTGACTGGGGCTCTGCATTCCGGTCTGACTGAGGGAAGAGTTCACAATGATCAGAGAAACTGCTACAAAGAGCCAGCACAAAGGAGATCGGAATAAATGTTTAAAAAAAAATTAAAAAATAAAACCTAATTCTGAAAGTGTTTAGAAAGAGAAAATGAACAAGAGAGACATTTCAAATTTCATCCCATTTTATTGAATCTTTTCTTTTACATTTTATAAAATCATATACACAGTACATACACATTATGTACAGAGTGTTTCAAAGATAGTTTTTGTTAGACGTCTTTTGATAGAAGTTTCAAAAACTGTGTGCATTGTTCTACTGTACCTGGAGAAAAGCCAAGTCCCCAGAAGGAATTCAGTTATTGCTGTGAAAGAACGAAAGCAGATCTTTCAACAGATAAAAGTCACAACGTTTTTCTATAATACATTTTTTTTACACGGCATTTACATCAACATTCCTGATAGAAACTAATTTACGGCGCAGCATTCAAGAAAGCCTATTGTAAGTAGAACGGTCTTATCCTGGACTGCTGCTCAGTAGAGAAACTTTGACTCAAGTCACGTGGAAGAAACCCAGAGAAATCAATCAATCTTCCAGTGCAAGGATCATAGTTCCATAGTCATCATCACTCAGCCCCATCTGCCACTGCTATAAATATATTGATGTGCTTCCCTGTACTGCTCTTTGTCAATACACTGCATGTCAGATGCACGAGAGTGAGAGAGAGGGAAGTAAGAGAGCAGAAGGTAATGCCATTTAATGGACGGCATTACCAGACAGTATTAGACACCAATAATTACATCTAACCATGTCTGGTAAGACGCCTATCAACAGGCTGGAAAGATGACCTCTGAGCTTTCACCTGTGCAAAAGAGGAAGAAGAGAGATGGAGGGAACAGAGCAGTGCAGAAGAAACAGGTTGAAATGAGCAGTTCCTCTTTTGTTGCGACTGCAGATTCTATACACGCTACACATTCACTTATTTGTACATTTTAATTGGCCAAGCATGCAGAGCAAGAATAAAGCCACAAGTGAACACACCAAGGCATGAAGCAAAGTACAGTAGGCTTGGTAAATTCTTTCCATTCCAGTTTTCTACATTAATACACAAATATGCAATGGCAACACAAAGAAAAGGGACAACTGGAGGGGGGGGGGAAGCTATTTCATGTTTCTGTGGCTTCAATAATAGAGCTGGGTGGCTAAATAAAGGTGCGGCTCAATATTTGCGGGGTATTTCTCCCTCCTTAAACAAACACTAGGTCTTTGCTCACTCCATGTCTATTATTTGCTTGTTTCTAAGGTCTGTTTGAAGGCTTTACCTATTCATTTTAGTCCAGACATGGATAAAAATTGTTTGTCTTCAGTTCAGTAATATTTAATTTCCACTGTTTCAAATCAGAGCCGCAAGAAATCTGTGTAAGTTTTACATTCTAGCATACCTAACACACTACCTAAAGTAATTTGTTGTTGTAGAGACTCCATTTTGTGTCTACTTAAAGCACTTTTGTGGCGAAAAGCTGGGAGGCCACCACGTCTGTAGCTCAGGTTTTTTTACCAGTAAAGCACTCTCAGGTGAGCTCATGTGTCAGTTTCAGGATGTGCCACGCAGGTAAGGCTAGTCAGACCAACCCGCCACACAACACAAAGACCCATGCTGTTTAGGGGAGGGAACAGGGAAATAAGGCCCTGCAGGACCGGTGGAACCATCAACCAACTGCTATTCTTTATCTTGGGTGGGGTGGGGTTGCTATAAAAGTTTTTTTTAAACAGGGAAGTAAGTAAAGAATTTAAAAAAACAGGACCGTTTACTGCATAAAAGATCTGCTCTTTCTCGTTTCTACTTAAATAATCTCAAACTGTTTTCAAAATAAAAGTTTCAGTCATAAATATTCATGTATTTTTATACCAACTATGTCCTGTCTGTCAACACTGTGACCTTTTTTTGCTACCCCAGAATACAGAGCCAATCCTGCTTATAAGGTTTACCATTCAATGGCAACATCTAAAGATTCTTACAGATTTCAACAGTCATTCACTTATTTCACTTTTTTTTTTATTAAACATTTGAGCACCGGAGACCACAGAGTCACCCAGGAAACATCGTTACCAGACAGTGTTAGAACAACAGTTGTACAATCCAGCACTGTAAGGTAAGATGGATCCTGAGAGCCATTTTTACTGCTGCTGCTGCTGCTGCTGCTGCTCAAGTATTTGAGCTGATCCAGGGCCCTGGCCAGGAACATGTTGCTGTTATCATTACTAAAGCGGTTTGTCTGGTTGCAGATGACTATCATCATCATTACCAGGCAGTATTAGAGAAAGTGATGATATCCAATGCTGCCTCGTAAGATGGAGATAATCATCCAAACATCTCATTACTAAACTGATGGAACAGGTTGGGATAACTTTGGTTGTAGAACATAATGTGTGAGTGACAGTTATTAAATGTTAATGAATGAATTACATCTACTGAAGCAGATTTGGGAGTGAGTAGTAAACCTAACCATAAATACCTTTGAAAGAAAGGGGAACTCAACCTTAAATGATTAGGGTATATGTGTACGTAAGAGTGAAATAAGTGAGTATTCCGACACAGCCTAAAATATCGAGTGAGGTTACGTAGTTTTATGGTGGCAAAGTTGTGAAATTAAACTAAGCCATGTATAGCCTAAAAATAGCATCGTAAATAGGTGTCGGGAAGTCTATATTTGGAGACCACCTCTCTATAATATAATTGCTGAGCCCTTGTTGTGGTTTTCAGCTTAAACTCGCTGTCACAGTAGACTGGGCCACAGTAGTTGTTAATGATTGCCCAAACCTGTTACGACTAGTTTAAATCTATGGCACGGCAAAGTTGGGAGGCCTGCTTTTCACACAATGCATGGCAGTTACTAATTTTAAACGCCGCACGTCGTGCACCTTCACTTAAAATTGTCACCAAGTCAAAAGCACATCAGCCTCGGGGAGCTGTTTCTGTTCAACATCATATCCCGCCAGAAGAGTAATTGTGTTTTTACGTTGCAACATACTGTTCTGTCTCTCTAATAAAACAGTGTTGTCAAGTCTGTTTCAACAGATGTTTTATGGAATGGAAGAAAGGAAAAGCCAATTTTTCTTTTTCTTTTCTGTTTTCCGTTGGTGGACCTCTTAGGCCGTTGTCTTTGTGTTTGCTGAATGATGAAAGGCTGATGGAATGCTGCTCAGTTCGACCGGAGCCGACGCTGTGTATGCAGAAGGTCACTGAAACAGCCCTCGTTTGCTGAATAATGTGGATCATTCACAGGTACACCGCTTGAAATTCTCACACCCCATACTACTGACATTTTAGTCTCTACATTAAACATTAAATAAATATCTTATTATCTAGTTATTCTAAAAAGTCACTGTACTTTATATTTTGTCACATTAGATATACAATATACTTCACAAAATGACGTGTAGGTTAACTATGGAAAGTTCCCCTTTTCTTTCAACAAAGATTTGATTGTTCAAAGCATTTAGAATCAGTCCTCTTTTTTACAAAGTGACTACATTTCTCTCGGAACAAAAGCCCAAATAAAGAGATGAGACATTACTGTGTTCATTAAGAAAGAACAGGTTTCCAGTCATCCTGCAAGCAATTCAAAAGTAGAGCACACGAGAGAGAGAAATAGAGAGAGAGAGCGAGAGAGAGAGAGAGAGAGAGGGGGAGGGAGAGGGAAAGAAAAGTGAGTATAAGGGAGGGAAAAGTTCAGGGAAAGAAGGTGAAGGAAAATGGAGAATGCACCTGTAACCTTACCGTCATGAAAGGTACCCCCAAGGAAAGAATGTAACAAAACCAAAGTAAAGTGAGTACGTTTGGAGGGAGGGGGCTGAAAAAAAGAAAGAGAAAAAAGATCTTGAATTTCCACCCCGCTGCCTGAGAACGCTTCGTCTTCCTCCCGGTCAGTCAGGCCCCATGAAATGAGAAAGCCAAGCAGACCTGCTCTCCCAGATTCTATTTAGTTAATCATCAGCATTATAAACCAGTGCTGCAGGCCCTCTGAGGAAGAAAAGAGGGAGAGAGAGAGAAAGAAAGAGTGAAAAAAAAGATTAGCCCAGAAAATTCTAGAAACAAGCTGTGAAAATAACAGTACCTGAACAAAGTAGAGCATGTTACCTTTCGAAATATCTAACCAACCCCTACGTCCAACAAACTTGGTCTCAATTTGTCCTCCATTTGTCCAAATACTTCTTCTTCTGTTGCGTCATGGTTAAAAACGGCCGAACCTTTCCCATTGTTGTACATGGTGCTCGTGCAGTGTGGGAGTCTTAACCGTTTACGGCTGCCCACGTTTGTTGCCTGTTGGAAGTGAGGCGTGATCAGGTAACTCTGCCCTCTGTGCTGGAATGTGACTCCACTGTGAAGTCAACAACCTGATAGGTAAACTGGCCTGGCCCTTAATCAATAGTTGCTGTCTTTGTGAGAAAACAATGGCAGGGAAACCCAAAACCATATTTAACTCCGGACCTTATCTTAATGGCACCTAATTGGGCCTTGAGACAACTGAGGGGCAGCGTGGTAACCAGGATATTTAGGCCATGATACTGCTTATCATCCATGTGCCACTGCAGTACTTCTAAATGTATACTTAGTGATTTACATTAGTCGATGTTAGAGCTAGTAGCTCCTCCTCCTTGCTCAGTGTCCTTTCTGTTTTGAATATTTCAACATATTCAACTAATTTGATTATTGAAAGGGATTTGGACATTTACTTTCCTTCTTAATGCCTTTTACATATTTTAATTCAAACTACCTATCCACCCCTCCTCATCACAGGTTCCTTTTGCATTCTATCAAAAACAGTAGAAAAGTAAAATCTGTCAGAAATGAATAATTAAATGTTATTATCTCCCTGGAGGCACAAAATGTAACATTATGTCTTTTGAAGTTGATTCAGTGTTGCCAAAAAGAGGAAATTATTGTTTTAAATGGTAAACTGTAAGAAGGAAACATGAAACAGGATCTTGAATCATATTATTATCATCATGGCTTCTTAATTAAAAGGGTCAACAACATCCTTTAAATGTTAGCATAGCATTGCCTTTTTAAAATGGCCCTGGCCCATAATGCAGTGTCATTCACCCTTTTAGCTGAATCAAACCGCAGCTTTAACTTAACCTCTCACCCCACACGGTGATAAGGCCTACACTCTCTTTTCATTTCAAACCTGTGACTCAAACACGAACAAACAACATCAAAATCAGTCCACCATTTCGTCTGGTCTCCCAATCATTAAAACTGGCTTTCTGTTGAAATTCTACTCTGCACTTCCCGCCCTGCTGCCATACGTTGGCAGAGGGACTAGCGCTCATGTGACTTGCAGCTATTCAGGTGTATGAAAGAAATGAACAAATGTTGCTCTTTCCACCAATCACAATCTTCCACCTCGCTCTGCAGTCGCCGCTGTACAGTATATGGTCGACATTTTCCCTCCATTTTCCCTTCTCCTTCCCAGACTGCAACAGTCCTTGTCTGCTCAAAAAGACCTTAAGAGCAGCCTAGAAGACTTAATAATGTATACCTTCTATCTCGTGGAAATGATCTGCTCTGATAAGTCCAATGCTGCTGTCTGTCTGAACTTAACCCAACCTCAGAGGCAGGGAAAACGGATGAGCAGACATTTTACGTCCGATACACATCCACTTCAAAACAGACTCTTTTTTTTCATTTCAAAAGCGCATGACATACGCATTATTCTATCAAATCAAATCTACTAAGAAGTCAACAGTAGAAACAAAAACTGTAGAGAATATCTCCAAAGATTAACCGACAGTTAGTGGAAAAACGTTGCCTAATGAGTTCTGAATTAACACTTAACAATAATGTTGGTTAAACTTATCAGGTATTACTATTTGATTATTAATAGGTAAAGCAGTTTCATACCATGGATGTCTCCTTGTGAAGCAGATTTTAAAGCTCTAAAAGAAGGAATCAGCCTCCGTCCTCATTTTCTTTGACAAGTCTGGCAGTTTGCCTTTACCTGCCCCAACTGGTCTATCCAGTTTAGGAATGAGCGTTGGCTTCTATTGTTTCCTCTTCTTTCTCCCCGGTTAAAAGGAGCTGGAATTCGATACACATTATTTTCGTTTCCCATCGAAACTAGCTAGACCCTCCTATATCAGCACACAATCGCAGAGGGCTATATACGCTGACCTAATTTTCTGATCTTAGTCGATGAAGAAATGTCCGTAAAGTTTGAACTCTGTTGCCGCTGAGCAACAGGTTATGACGACCGCTCGAGTCTTAAAGATGGAGAATGAAGACAAAGAAGGGAACACATTAGTGCATTTACCCAGTCGTTTCCCAGGTGTGGTCATCGAGCCAGAAACCCAAGACAAGAGGCATCATTGTATAAGAGCTCTTGACGCCCCGTTGGCTAGTCTTCCTCTTTCCTGCTCCTGCTGAAGGACAGTCGACCTCTGGAGTGGCGGGTACGAAGAAAAAAAAGCCGTCCCTTTTCAGGTAGATGCAACCGTAGAGTCAGAGGAAGAGCCAAACCCCGGAACAAAACCAACCAGTTTGAAGCGCGTCAGCTCTCTTCCTGCTGCTCAAGCAGTACTTGTTTTTTTCCAGGTGCTGTCGTCTGCGGTGTTAGGCGGTTAAGCTTCTCAAGAAGACAGAGGCTGAATTTGTAAAGGGCTTGGTTTACATGTAGTCTGAACCCCCCTCCTCCCCTTTCCCCCACAGGTGTAATTTTCAGGTCGCAGCCAATCTCCTTAGCCTCTTGCGCCCACAGGTGTGTCCCCCGCGTCTTTAGCCAATGGTGGTTCAGACAACCCCCCCCCCCCACAACCCCTCCTACCCTCTGACTCCCACCTCACCGGTTTGCTCACCTCCGCCCTCCCCATGAGCCCCCAGGTACCTTGTTGTGTGTTTTTTATGATGTCAGCTCAGGCTTCTGTGGGAACAATCTCCTCTGTTCCTATTACAACACAGGCAACAGCTAAAGAACCATCATCCTCAACTGCCGGACACACCTGTCCAAGCAGAGAAAATAAATCATCAGGCCGACACACTGCGAGGGACAGGTATTCAAAAATATGTATCTGTGAGGTATTATCACATGCATAAACCATTGCCTACTTCTTAGCTGTATAACTCCCCCATAACCTGAAATACCTGCCCTTTGCTCTCATGCATCTCTTTGTCCACACGCCTCTTTTGTCCTAACAATGACCCGGCTGAGTTACAGCGAGAGCAACAGGTGAACAAAGTGCAGGTGAGTAAAACTTGAGTAAGACACACCCGCAGTTTGAGTCGTGCGAGATGGGGGAGCAGTGACAAGGGGGCTGGTGGGGCCCCTGGCCCCCAGGGGCAAACAGGGGCCTAATCCAAAACCTGGACAGGGTTTTGCTGGATGCTGGGCAAGGCAGCCACTTTCGGTCTCAAGGTGTAATTGTTGGGATTAGTCTCTCAACAATGAGCACAATGGCAGAGCCGTATCCTGTTTCAGCAGGGGCGTGGCACAGGTTGCTGCAGAACTACGTTAACAAAGATGGAAGAAGGCGATTGTTTGAATCTTTAAGTTAAACAAACAGTAGTAGTCTGTGAAATACTGACCCAAACTACAATAAAATCGCTCATTATCCACCAATCAAACACCTTTACCTTTCGATTCCAAGATAGTTATTACAATAAAGCTCTATGTTGAGCCTCAGTTCTGTACTGTGGAATTAGTTGATTATGAAAAAGCTGAAAAATAGTGATAGAAGGTCTAAATTTTTTAAAGATTAAATGTTGGTTTTTTTTGGTAGTCTTTCACCATGTCAACCATGAGTGAAGCTCAGTTTCTTCAAAGGGAGCAGTTAGTGAATTGCTCTGCTCTGAAAGGTTTGCTTTGTTTAGGCCCTTCATTTGCATACCAAATGAGGTTTATAGTGAAGGCAGGGGCCTGACCCGAACTTATTTGGGTACTGATGGCTATCTGGCCAACCAGTCACGCAAGTCAGGATGTGAGGACATCCATAAGCAGCACTGACTCAACAGCCTCAACAAACACAAACACACAGACGCAAATACTGCTGCATACATATACTCAAACTCCCACCTGCTAACACTTCTTGGCTTCTCCAAGGCCCTTTTATGAAAAAAATCAAGTAAGAACACAATAGAATAAGGAGGTGTTATGTAGGTATAAAAAAGTATTTGTGTGCACAATTTTAGAATTTGTTATCTCAAAATAAGAATTCTTGCTCTGGATTTAGCGTAATGTATCACCTTCATGTCATTATGCTTGTCTTGCCTTCACACATTGACTTTACTATGAATTGCTTGGATTTAATGCAGCTTTATTTAAAGTTGTTTGAGATCCAAACAAACATTTTACAGGAAAACCAATTGTTTCTCAGTAAGAACTTTGATACTGGGAATGACATCCAGTTCATAAAAACTCTTATTCTGGAGTGTTTCATGAATGTCATCTTTGTTGTCTATTTCCAACTTCTGGCTGATTGAATTTCCCCTTATAGACTCAAGAACACAAATTATTAAATTGTGTGTAGAAATCACCTTTTTTTTCTCCAGTATACCTCACAGTGTCCATAAATATGTCTATATCTTTTTCTACGTTATGAAGACACATTTTCTGTCCCAGTATGCAAATTGGCCTGTGATTTATGATGGACTTTTCCCTGACTCACCTCCCACAGCTTTAGTTCTTGTTTTTTGGTCTTTACAGATACACTGTAATCCTGAATGGGTCTGTGTACTGGATGCACCTACAGTATCAGACATCCTGGGGATCAAAAGATGAGATGAGAGAAAGCTGGGACAAGTAAAACCTTGCTCACTGTAAAACAAGCCACTGAACAACAAGGTTTATATTTGTCTTTACAGTAACCTGACAGCAGTCGTGTGGATCCAAGTCTAGATAAATGCCACAGCTTGTCAACGGAGAAAAAGGAAAACAATGACTCATGTTTGTTTCATCTTTGCCTATGTGCTGTTGCAGAACATTTCCATGTAGCCCTTCACTAATCTGCATTCAGTATCCAAGGTGACTAGTAACGCTGGATATGTATCTCCCCTCAGGCCTCCAACTGAAGCCATAGCTTTTATGCTGCATAGCCAACTGAGAATCACAATACACACAATAGGTGACCTTGAAGGGCATAGTAAGTCTTCTTAAAATAAAACCAAGAGAGTCTAAGTGAGTGCTGTTTTCTCATTAAACATATCAAACAACTATGAATTATTCATTTAACTTAATTAACATAGTCAGACTTTTAAAAATCAGTCTGTGCTTTCAAAAAAAGCATACCAGAGCCAAATAATCTGTTTATCACTTATGAGTACCAAAACATTGTCATTTAAGTGAGTACAAGTGATTGACAGTGTGCTGGAGTCTTTTCCTGCACAGTATAGAGTTTTAGATAAGAATGTTCTTTAGTGAGTAACAAGTCTCTTAAAGTGCTCATATTATGCTTTTTGGCTTTTTCCCTTTCCTTTATTGTGTTACATATCTTTTTGTGCACGTTACAGGTTTACAAAGTGAAAAAGCCCAAAGTCCACCCCAAAGGGACTTACCATCTGCAACAGAAAACACTGTTTACAAACTGCTCCAAACAGCTCTATTGTAGTCCAGCCTTTACTTCCGTGACGAACGTGCGTCACTTTGTAACACACGTTATAATGCTCGCCTAGCTGCTAGCATGGCACTCCCTCATACTCTGCAACTGAATAGCTAGCAGTGTTTACCTAGCTACTGCGCATGTGCGACTCCCAACAAAGATGGAACAGAAGTGAGATGTCTCACTCTGTAGCTAAAACAGAGAGCTCAACACACAGGGTGAAAAGAGGAGCTGCAGGAATGTGCAGTACAACAAAAATATGGTGTTTTTTGAAAATGAAACCATGTAAACCTATTCTGGTACAACCTCTAAATACAATTATGAACCTGAAAATTAGCATAATATGAGCACTTTAACTAAACTGAGAGAAGGTGCAACAGTGAAAGAAGGAGCAAACCTGCTGTGCAATTGCATATTGCACTATTGTAATGTCCCATATTCTTGTGATAGCTCAGAACAAACTAGATAATGTGAATTTAGCTGGGCTGATGTGCTGGGCTGTCATCAAGACCACTAACCAATAGAGTCCAAGACAAGTCCAAGTCTGACCACTCAGACGCACAAGTCAGAGACAAGTCAGAGATAACAGGAAAAAATTACTCAAGGCCGAGACTTATCTGGAGTAATACAGTACAGCCCTACTGCTGGGCATGTATAACCCATATCGTTCAACTTCTACCTCTTTGGTGTAGTATATTTATCTACAACTGTGCAGAGAGACTGGGTTAAAACAGAATGAATAAACAAAACAAAAAAAGCTGAGCAGTATTCGAGGTTGATTTAGAATTCGAATGTCAGTGTTATGAATCAAGCTTTGAAGGTTTGAACTATTTGGTACAGCCCTATATCAGGAATATTTTGGATATTGCAATATACATATCGCATATTCAGAGACTGTCCATTAAAAAAAACTTAACCTGCATTACAACTGTCAACCAGAACATCGTATGCAGAAGGACTCAAATGGATTACGCTTATTAAAAAAAAGTAAATATATAATATAATGAATAACTAACAGCACTTTGATGCGAGGCTGTGTGTGGATACTTTGCTTTGCGTGGCTTGTAGTAAATAGACACCTTGTACTGTAAACCAGACAGCCCATGAAACTGATCTTGAACAATATCCTGTGTGTTATAACATATTTATCAGTAAAGAATACTGAACAACAATATATCCACATTCTCTGAATGGTCATAGACACAATGTAAAGCCATCAATAGCTGCTGTTCTCATAAGTTTTCCCAAATTAGAGGCCTTATCACTCCATATGCAGCATCTGTCCGTTAAGTCTTTTCTGTTGTTTTATCCACCTGTCTCCTCAGTCTGCCCTGCTGCTCAGGTGACTATGGGATAATTACAGAGATTTACATTGTCTTAGAGGAAATTGGAGGACTTAGCCCAGGTGTGATTTTTAAAGGACCCTCATTACATTGATCAGCACTCAACCACTGATTTCTACCAAGTCTCTCGCCAATTAGCTCCCTGTCCGCCTCGGCAGCAAAGCCCCCCCCCCGCCACCTTATAAAGAAAATATAGAATACATAACTCATTCAGGTGTTTGACTTTTTCTACATTACAATATTTAACATTGTATGTTAAACTTGTATCTTTGCCTGGTTGTGAGGAGAAACAAGACTCATGTCTTCTCACAAAGTCAGAGAATCACCAAGGGAGCAGCGTGCACACAAGCAGTCTAGCAGCCACAGCCGTGCTCTGACTTGCGGCCTGCCACCAGCAGCTGGTAATTGGCCCCAAAGGATTTAAGGCGGGATGGTGCGTGTGGATGGCGCGGTTGTATCCCATAATCTCCAATGGGGCAGTTTCCAGAGAGAAGTGGAGCGAGGCATACCAATTATTACTGCATGTTATTCCACAACACACCTGTTTGGCTCATCTGCTGCTTCAGAAACAAACTGTGATCCATCTGACATCAGTGACAAGCAAAGTGGAGTAATATACAGAATGTATACATGAAATGTATGCAATGAAATACATTCATATGCATCTATTTAGCATGAGAAAAATACATGTTTAAATGGAAAGTATCACCACAAAGGATCATATCAGACACAATGTTCACAGTGTGCAAACACATTCACTGTTAACATTACCCAATTAATTCCCCAAACAAATTTAATGGATTTAAATGAGAGCATGTTTACTTATGTGAAGATTAGTAACTAAAATTACTTGGTTAATGTTAAGGAAAGACGTTGGTCATTCAGTAGTTAAATAAGAAAATATCATCATTGACAAGTCATAGACAAGATTTGATTCAGGACGCTGGTGTTGCAAGTAAACACTTATCCACCACCCAGACCTCCACACACTGCTGTGACAGTACACTTTGACATTGCTGTTACATGTAACACTTTACACTCTTTAAAAGAAAAAAAAATCTATTCAAGCCATATTTTCTGAAAGTAAAGTCAGTTTTTGTTCATATTCCATCCACCTGTTTCCACCAGCAACAAAAACAACCAATTGACTAACTCATTTCTTGACATTATGAAATTGGAGCATCCGGTAGTAATGATCCACGGTGCTAAAACTGAGACTTGGATTCTTGCATGGAAGTCCATTTTACTTACTAATTACTTACTATTATACTTAAGTTAAAACATTATTATTGTGCTTGACCGAGCTTGTAATCTTATATTCTATATAATCTTGTTTTGATGTATCATCTCTTCATGATGTTAATGAGATGGGTTTCAGCATGTACTGTAAGTGGATGGTGGGGAGGTCGCCATTGGAATTATTCTTTTTGTATCTTTTTGTTTCTGTATGCTTATGTGTTTACATTTTGCTATGTTTTTTTTGTTTTTGTTTTTTTTAAATTGAGCAAAACAAAATGGTGGAAACACTAAACGGTGTACTACACAGTTGACGGTTTTATCACAATGAACACAATGACCGAGATGTGTAAGACTGTAAGTATTAAATATATGAGGCAAATCTTCTAAAAGATTTTGTTGATTAAATTCAATGACTCTGAATGGATTCCTGTCTGTCTTAAACCTACATGTGCAGTCACACACACACACACACACACACACACACACACACACACACACACACACACACACACACACACACACACTACACACACAATCACAAACTCTAAAGTGTGACTTGTTGCCTGTCAAACACAGCTGCGGTGCTGCAGTGCTGCTGGATGGGTCAAGTTTCATTCATTGACAGTCGAGACATTGCAGTTTGTTTAGGAAATGAGCTTAAATGCTGACCTCCAGGTCATCATTCATTGTGCCCTTCTTTAAATAGCATGTTAGCCTAGCCTGCCTCACGGCAAAATGTGGCATTGTCAAAGCTTTAAAGGGTTTGTGTGTGTTCAGTTTGAGGGCATTATGAGGTGCTATGATATAATACAATCTCCAAACACACCTGCCTGTTTCTTCCATGAGACTCTCTATTTGGTCCCATGTAATTAGCTCACTGTGTAATGTGTTTACTAAGGCATTAGCATGCAGGGAATGACAATGATGTTCAGAGGAAGAGCTATATGCTTTAGTTTATGTGTATGTGGATTCATCCAGGCATGAAAAATGTTGAATGGCACTAACAGAGGGTGAGCGCCCATTACGTGAGCCTTTTGAGATTATTCAGAGAGGGAAGCATCGTTCTCTGTAGCCATACACATAGCTGATAATCGTTGGGTCAATAGTCAGTTGCCGCGTGTGAATTTACAGTTATAACATCATCAGTAATAGAATTTTACAATAACATTTCCATTTAGGAAGAACTCCTTTCTCATCCAGGCCAGTCCAGTTAACAGTTTTTATGACAAAACATTTTGTATAAGAATCCTAACTGCACTTTCACTCTCCGTCAAACTAATTTTTCATACATTTCTGGTGGTGGTGAGTATTTACGATTTACGTTTGTTTTCCTGCACGAGAAGTAGTTGAAGTGAATATTAGCCCTTTTCAACCAGATGTTACCAGGAACTAAATGTCCTTGTTTAATGTTTGCATTTGCACCACATTTCAACAACCGTGCTGACTAGACAAATAGAGCAATGACAGATAGATTTTTGCTAATGATGAAACAATAACAAAGACAGGACCAATGCATCACATTGGTCCTGTAGTTGACTGTTACATAACTGACGCAAAGTTTGGGGTTTTGAATGTCAATAAACTTTACAAGAAATATCCTCCCCTAGTCCCAATATTGATATTACTGGCACGCAGTACCTACTGTCTTACTGTCTGAATTTATGCTGCTCTTGTTGTACCAGCTTCAAATGTTGTGTTCGACCAATCAGGGACTCTCAGCGCAGCAGACTTATCAGAATGTGCTACCTGTGGACTTTTGGGGGGGCAGGAAACATGGCAGAGGAACTCAATTTAGACCCTGGTTCCTCCATTTGGTAAATTCTGTGAGTTCCTAAAAACGGTTTGTGGATTCCTGGATAAGTTCCTGCAGTGGAAAAGGACAATATGACACTATTCAATGGAAATTAGATTTCTATATTTTTTCAGACTTTCTCGTGCTGAATTACTTTATCTTAGCCTCTAAAACTATTTTGATAAAACAAGGTACTTTTTGGTAAACTAGTCACAACCAGCGGACATATGCAACCAGTGACAAATCTTCTAAGTCAACATTGCTTTGTATCATTACTTTTAACTACACTTTTAACATAACAATAAATGTGTCCTGCATATGATCATTTGTGTGCTTTATATACTGCATAAACACCATGAAACTTGAATGTGGTGGCCATGGCACATTTTGAAAGCAAACTTCATAATGGGACATGAATTACGTCCTGCTATGCCCTGCAGTGCCCTGCTACGCCATGAACTACTACAACTACTATTTCTAGTCATAGTTCCATTATCTTTATTGTGACTATTATTGCCACTGTTCATCACACCCCTAACCGGCACCGGTTTCTCCCTAATAGGAAGTTTTTCCTCGCCACTGTCACACTAAATGCTTGCTCTTGGGGGAATTACTGGAATTGTTGGGTCTTTGTAAATTAGAGAGTGTGGTCTAGACCTACTCTATCTGTAAATTGTCTTGAGATAACTCTTGTTACGATTTGATACTATAAATAAAATTGAATTGAATTGAATTGAAATAGTGCATCACTGACAGCTATGGACTGGACTGAAATGGGGTTTTAATGATTCATACAACTAATTCAGGATGCCAAAATATTTTATTTTTAGGGGATATGAAATATCTTTGAACATTTTTGCTTCAAAACTAAATGTAGTTGATTGTGTGATTCTGGCAGACTTGTATTCTCGCCAGTGTTAAAAATGTGAGATCATCGTTGGAAATAAATATCAGCATTACAGAAGTTCTCATTACACTGTGAGTTAAATAATGAGTCAAATTTTGACTTCATTCTATTTCTGTTATTGCTAATTCATGTTTATAATGTTACAACCTTCAATGTAAAGCTATGTCTTTCTGAACATATACAGTACATTCACTGTGTGTTACTGTGTGGGTAACGACTGATCTCTCCCACAGAGTGTATCATGGGGGCCTGGCTGCAGGATGACAGCAGGTCCTGCTAATGATGCAAGACATGTTTATGATGTGGAGGCTCTCTAGGGAGGCAGGGTTCAGGTGAAGCTACAGCAAGGAAGCGGCCCACTGGGACCAGTTACCAAGGTAGACGCACAGCTCTTCTCCACTCCTCACATGCACTGCGCTGTACCTCTCCACCTCCTCTGTGTGTCAGGGTAAGGGCCATGACAAAAACTAAAGTAAAGACTACATCAGACATTTTGAAGTGGCTTAAACAAACCTGAAATCACTTTTTAATTAACACATTAATCTGGTTAAACACGCGTAGTAAAAAAAATCTGTGTACCATTGTCAAATAAACAGCACCTTAGTTTAATTATCATATGACCACATTTCCCAGAACTCCCCCAAGCACTTCCTGCTTCATTTGCTTAGCTGAAAACAGTCACCATGTCAAAACAATTTGCCAGCGACCTTTAAAAAACAATGTCTTTTTTTCTGTTTTTGTTGCCACAGATCCCCCATATATCCAAATCCCAGACAAGTGCTCTCACAAAAAGGGCCAAATTAAGAGGCAAACACTTTTCTGGTGAATTTGCCCAAAGGAGCATCTCCCATTACAACCACCGTATTCAGTAAGAAAAAGTCTGTCTATCATCGTACTTAACTTATCGTCCAAAACAACCACAATTCCTGCAAAATCATCAGATGTAACTCAATGTCTCCGTTCTGATTGAATGGTCAGCCTTGGGAGATGCTGCAGCTGCTGCAACATGCTGAATGCTGCAACCCTTCAAACACATAGCAAGTGGCAAGGCTGCATATCAGTGGTAGCTTGTTGTTTCTGTATTTGCTGTACGGACTTGATAAATGTTTAATTTGCTGGATCCACTTGTTTATTGTTGATGATTTGGTACTGCAATAATTATTCCTTCATGTAATTCTATTCAAAAATAAAGAAACAGATTGTGTTTGCCTCTACGCATACTGTACATACATCACATTTTACCCAAAACTACTTGAAACAAACTACTTTTTGCTGTTATAAGTGTTTTATGTTTCTGCAGGGCCTCAGCATATAAAAACTTCATAAACGCATTGTTTCTCATCACTGTCTGCTGGCAGTAAATTACTGTTGAGCAATGTTAAAAGGTTGCAATTAATTCAGATTTATAGCTTAGAGAGATGTACCGTTCTTGGTAATGCTGATGGCCACAGCCAAAATATACATCTGACCTAAGCAGCGAGGTGGGCAGGGAGATATCAAGATCTCCAGCCTGCCCACTCAAAGGACAGAATTATTCAAGGGGGGAGAATATCAGAAAAGAGATATTAAAAAGCAGAAAAAGTAAAGATTCCTTTATTATAAATGTCAGGTCAACCTGAAAGTTATCTGATCTGCACTTATGTTTTTCTAAAAGTAAAGTGTTACTGGCTGCTTATTGGCCTGCTTATGTAGCACTTTTAGTGAACATGCTGCATATCTTATCTATGCAGATAAAGTTAACGACTTCGGCCACATCTGTAGTTTTTGTTCCTCATGCGGGCAATCCTCAGGTTCCTCAATTGTAAATCATAAAAAGGTTTTTCAGTAGATATTTAAGAGGAAACACATTTTCCGGTGTACTTGTCTATCTATTGTGCAATTGTGTCGCCATAAATCTGATCGACACCAGGTCTGAGCTCAATGCGTAACAATTTTTACCAAATGGTAGTGTGCTATGGTCATGAACTAACAACCATCTTTTTCCTAATCTTAACTAGTCCTTTTGTTGCCTAAACTTAACCGTAATGTCCGCCAAAACAACCGGCAGCTCGCTGTGCTCTGTATCCGGCTAACAGTCACCATTTATCGGGTAACTGTGCTATGGTCATGAACTACAGATAGAATATTTGACTTATATGAAATAGAAGGTGGAAGTAAGGTAGGAGGTGAACACTGCAAAATACAGGCATCCCAGTCTGAACAATCCCCACTTCAGCATTGACCCTGAATGACTCTAACTCTGCTCTGAATTAATACAGGTCCATATGCGAGTAAATGATTGGCAGATTTCATTCTGTTGTGTGAATTAAGAAGACATGAGTATCAAAGTCCACAGGCCTAAACATTACCTGAGTCTCCCTGCTACACAGACCAGTCACTGTAAGAGAGCTACACATTAACACACTCAGAGCGCCGGCTGTCTCAAAGCTCAGCCAGAGTTTTACAACCCTCCAAACACACCCTTTGGATTTGGGCGCCACTCTGTCAACATTGCAGTCTCCAGACACTAGGCTATAGTAGGTTCATCTAGTCCTTTCAGCCAATCAAAAATAAGCAGCAAGGTGTGACACTGTCCCATGGGAGAGCAGGAGCCATGGAGACCAGCTGCTCATTGAACAGTAATGCGTATGGAAGTGTTGAAGGTGACATTTTGGCAAGCAGAGTGTATACTAGTGTGATGCTGGTGTTTTATAGCCAGTGTACTGTACGTAGCACTGTGTTTATAGAATCTAATCTTATCATTCAGGAAGATGCTGGTGTTGAAGAGGCTTTGAGTCAACCTCCCAGTAGACTGCAGTCAAAAGAGCCCAAAACACATCCATCAGCTTAAATTTAGCAAATGCACTCACATGATCTACCTCTATCTATTCACTATACCTCCAACTACACTTCATACCAGCTTCTTAAGGATAAAATATGAGCAGAGTTTGCCAACAAAGCCACTGCCTGTGCATTTCTCATGGGTCATACGCGCCTGCTCAATGTCTGTTCCCCATCAGGTTGGAGGGTATAGACTCACAATAGATGTGGGAATACCTTCAGCTTTAACCTCAGCTGACCTACCTCTTGATGAACGTGACCTCAGCCCTGGAAGATCACCCAATCTAACCATCTCTTCAAGACAAAGCAGGCTGCAAGGGAATCTTCAACTCGTACTACCCAGCTCATCCAGGGTTGTGATACAGACTGTATTCAAAAGGGAACTGGGAATAAACCAAAGGCAAAGATGTTGGCAGCTGTAATGTGTGTTGAGAGGAATTCACCGTTGTTATCACTCACTGAGTTATGCAAGAACAGGCCGGTGGAAACCTTTGCCTGGTACAGTGTTGGGGCTCAGCCTCCACACACACATACGCACACACACACAGAAAGAGAGAGAGAGCCAAGAAGATCCTGCCCTTAGACTTTTCTAATTATCCTCAGTGAATGGGAGGCAGTCGGACACACAGAGGGCTGACTACCTGGGTTATCACACAGACCACCAAGACTCCCTGGTCTTCGGAATATACTATTTTTAGCTTTCATTTATGGTTTTTTTCCCCCTCACAGGGCATGAGGTGTATGGGAGACATAGCGAGGAGAAGATTTGTTTAAGTGTAGGCCGAGCCAAAATAAAAACTTTCAGTTGCTTCTCCATCACAGAGGAACTCAGATGTCTCTGAATAAGTAGTGCTTGAACTACTTTTTTACTACTAGCTTTTTTTTGCGCTGATTACAAGTTTACCCGTAACCATTTTATATTTTTTATTGGTTGGATGTTGAGTAAACAGCTAAGATTTTTGTATTTTATGTGTGGCTACAAGCTTCCCCGTTCATTTGGTCCATTATACTTCACACATGTTGACCATTTCTTAAAGCGCCCATATTATGCTCATTTTCAGGTTCATAATTGTATTTTAAGGTTGTACCAGAATAGGTTTACATGGTTTAATTTTCAAAAAACACCATATTTTTGTTGTACTGCACAGCTCTCTCTCACTGCTGCAGATCCTCTTTTCAGCTGGTCTCTGTTTTAGCTACAGAGTGAGACCTCTTTTTTCTTCTTCTTCTTCTGTACTATCTTTGATTGTACTCGCACATTCAGTAGCTCAGATGTAGATCATGTCAGCTAGCTAGCTCCATAGACAGTAAAAGAAAGGCCGTTTCTCCAACTTCGGTCAGTTACAAGGCCGGATTATCTGGGAGACTTCTAAATGAGGGCGCACATGTAAGTAGTTCTTTTGGAGATTATGGTGAACTTGTGTGTGTTGTAGCAGTGCTTTGCTATTGAGAACGAGGTAGCATGCTAGCGTTAGCGTTAGCATGCTAACGCTACGAGGTAACGGTTGCGGTTAGCTAGCACATTTCGGCTTGTGACGTCACAAGCCGTGCAGATTTTGAACAGCTCACCCAGAGACTGAAGGCAGGACACATTCAGAACCCGTATCTCACTCAAAACAGCATGGATGGATTTTTTTCAAAGTTGGTATGCGTGTGGAAGCACCAGAGACACAAAAGAACACCCCAAATCCCAGAAAATGTGTTTTTTTCATAATATGGGCACTTTAAGATGTTTAACTTTTTCCCAGTGCATTTTGAAATTATAAAAAGAAAATGTTATACACAAAATAGAATATTTTTGGATTAAAGATGTTGAGACAGGATCCCTCTATAAAGCCGTGCCAGAACTTTAGTGGTGCAAAACATAATCTTCACCCATCATCACTATGAAGTCAGTCATATGCTCACATGTAGCCACTCACTCTGACATATTTAAACTGAAGATGTATTTATTTATTTTTATAAACAGCATATAAAACAATTATTTATGTTTGCCACTGTGTTTTGTTCTGTGTATAATCTATGTATATACAGTACATTGCCATTTTATGAGACATTTTCTGAGGAAAAGAGGGGTACATGCCAAGGAAATAATAATTTTTATCTCAAGGGAAAACTTGTACCAGACACATAAGCTGTTTATTTTATTTAGAGTGAGTGAGAGTATAACTGTGAGTTAATCTGTGTCTAGCACCAAACCCACAAGCTCTGACATCATCAGCTAAGACGCATTCTGATGGTCCTATGCACTGCTTATATCCAACGCAGCTGTACTTTGTTCCTAATGAAAACTTTTTTTTCTCTCTCCGAAATATTCAGAGGTAGCGATGAATCCATGGACTCCAGAGGCTGAACGTGGTAACAAGCTGCAGCCTCTGGCCACAGAGCTGAATGGAGTGACAGTAAGGTGAGGAAGAGCGGTATCAGATGAACACATAAAAGAGGGAGGTCGCTGGATTTAAGGCCTTTTGTCTTTGGGCGTTCAAAGGAGACAGCTGTCGACTGCACAAGGCCCGGCTCTATTCATGTGGGGAGGGGACCGCAGACAGAGACCACGCCAACATACACACACACACACACACACACACACACACACACACACACACACACTTCAAAGAAAGATGTGTGTGTGTGTGTGTGTGTGTGTGTGTGTGTGTGTGTGTGTGTGTGTGTGTGTGTCACTTCTCCCACAAGCTTCAAACTGTTATTATCATCATAGACTTACTTTATTCAAGTAATCAGACCTCACATAACCTTAATGTCGTCCATGTATTATTTATACGGAAGGTGTGTAAAACCCACAGTTCCTAACAATGTTCCCTGTAGGGTTGTTGCTTACTTCCTGTCCTGAGACAGGCCACGCACTTTAAAGAAACAGTCCAACTTTTAAGGAAATAACCTTGTTTATTGTCTTGCCCTGCCTAAGAAGATATCACTTTCATCTCTGTGTCCAGTACACAGAACAAGTTAGCCTAACTTAGCACAAAGACTGGAAGCTAAATTACTAAATTACTGTCTTAATGGCATGCTAGATGCACATGTTAAAATGAGAGATTAAGGTTTTAAAAGCTGTTACACAGTTGTTACTACAGTATTTCTTGACATAAAAACATTTACTTGTCCAACTTCTAAAGACTGGGGGACAAAACGAACCATACCTACGAAGTGCATCAGACGGCAAAAAGTGTTTATTTCTGTTCCAAATGGTAACACTCAAAATCAAAGTAAAAAGGCCTAATTGTCATAGAGAGAAGTGAGGCGCGATGAATCAAACTAATGTGGATAACAAAGACTTTTGGACGGTCTTTCCTAGTGTTAGCTAGCTAGCTCTGGATGGGAGCGTATCTATGTTCCCAGGGTCCTATGTTCCACAGCTCAATATCTTTTTAAAATGACACATTACAGTAAGGAGACCTTTCAAAGAGTATTATGTTCTCAGCAATGTTTTTTCCCCCCCTAGGTTGAATGTCCAATGTATGTTTCCCTGTCAGTTATGTTGAAATCACACTACAGCTTATTGCCTAGTCATGTTATACTCTTTGAAACCTACCCCCTACAATTTGCAGGCATGACAGTTTGACTTTAGACATTGATATCTCAACAGTGTCTGAACAGATTTTTACCATTCATGGTGCATTTGAAAAGTCCATCTCCCTTTGTTTCAATTGAACTGTTACGATAGCCTTTACCAATCTCTTACAATGCTAGTTTATATCAAGAACATAGGGTCCTGGGAACATAGGGATGACCCCCTCTGGGTTTTGTTGACAGCCACCCTGCTACACTTTTCCAGTTGTGGTGAGGCTCCTAAATGTCTAACTACTTCTAAAACAATATGGTCTCATTTTTGCACTTTTATTTCTTCATGTGTTAATGATCATACAGCCTGTTGACATTGCACCTTTGGAGCTGTGACAAGATGTATTATTTCTCTTAGGATGTTTCCCTCTGTTTTTTTGGGAGAGAAAACTCCAAAACCTCTTGTTTCTTTAAAGTGATGTCAATGAAAAAAAGACTGTTGGGTTTTTTGAACATGAAGTCAAATAACACCCATTTCTTGACCCCAGATAAGCAAGTAAAAACTAATTACACTGTTTGGCTGACACATAATCTCAGGGAAGTAGAAAAATGAATGCGTAGCACCAGTGATGTCAGAAAATACTGTAGATAAACTAGTACCACGTTAATTATTACACAAGTAGTAATTGTGTTATTACGGCAGTCAAATGTCTAGAGAATTACATGAAGATGATCACAACTTTACTATTTTATTGGCAATAACTCCATACTTGTACAGATACCATGACTATCTCACGTTTAGGATAATAATTTAATAATTAATGGTTAAAATAAATGACCATGGAATAATGAGACGAGGCATTCAGGAGAAGCAAAGTTTCACTAGGTGTACAGAAAATCCTTGTCTGATACTGAAAGTCAAATCTCTCTCTCTCTCTCTCTCTCGCTTTTTCTTTCCTTGAGGCAACGTTTTTCTGCTGTTTGAGCTCCATTGTCACTGCAGCATGCCATCAGTTGATATTTGCATGAGAGGCAAATCAGTCAACCTCTATGAGTGTGTCCACCAGCAGAGCTGTAGCTACTGAGCAACATATGAGCCAGATGTTTTGTAGTGTGTAGTGTGTTTTCCCAAGTGTTTGTTTGTGTAATTCTGTACTAACAGTAACTTTTTTACTGCCATTCACTCGTATATAACAAATTTTAGCAACAAAATGGCTAAAGTCAAACTAGTAGTAGAAGTCGCAGTAGTATGTAATACAATTGTAAAAGTATATTCAATACACTTATTTCTTTCTTCACAGCACCGTACAGAATATCAGTGCACTTCATTTGTTGTTGAAATTCAGTTTAGAAACTGAATCCTCCAATTATGGGTCGCACTCCTCTACTCCCAAAGACTTCACAAGTATTTTCCTATGCAAAAAACTTTGCATTCACTGAGCGGATGCAGTACCTGCTGCAGGAGACAAAGCTGCTCTGTGATGCTCAGGTCCCTTCCTGACCTCTTTGTTCAAATCAAACCAATATGCAAAACTGGCTTTGGTCCACTTCAGTTTGTACAAGGGAACTGACGGCCGGCAGTGACTCTGAACTGAAAGATCTGGTAATGTGTTTAAAAAGTAACAGCATCAGAAATGTGTTTTATTTTTAAGTAAATTGATGTGAACAGAATGCCCCCACAAAGGAAATCTTGATGAGGCATTATCTGATAGTATTTATGGTTTACAAACAAATTCAACAGATGTAATCCCCACCATGTATTTCTGTTTTAAATTGGGTAATCTCAGAAGACAGGGCAACACATGTCATTTGAGTGTCATCAGGCCTTTATTAACCTGCTTCCCATTAAGTTTTCCCATCTGCTGTGGTGAGTCCCTCTACATATGGGCTGTATTTTCCTATAGGAAATGTAATGACCACCTTCTTAACAAACAGAGGCACTCTGGGCCAAGGCAACAGCAGGTTGACTACAATGAAGGCAGGATGGAGGGGGGGTTCAAAAGTTGTGGCATGGGTGGGCTATTGAAGTGTTAAGCAGGAACACAAAGGTGGGATTGGTCTGCAGGGAGTTAAAAGAAGGCTAAGCATCAAACATGGCTGTTCGGGTGACTTAATGTCACATCAGAGTCGTTTAAATGGAAGCAAATTGTGAGAAAATTATGTAGGTTTGCTGGAATACACACAAAGAAACAAGCTCATCGCAGTATTTTCATAACTACTGCTGGTATAGTGTGTGCAAAAACACTTCCGACCAAAATTAGACTATGCTCACGTACCTAGAGAGATGAGCTAGGCTTGGCTGATATTGCATCAGTGGGAATCCCATCATAGCAACCAGGTGCCTGCAGCCAGCCTGGGAGGATGGAGATAACAGGGAGATGGAAAAAAACAAGGTGCTTACTTTACCTCCTGATCTGAACAGGCTCATCATGTACACAAGCTCCTGTATTACTGTATCCATAACTATTGTACATGTAGTTTCTTTTGTAGTAGCGACACTCTGATTGGGATATGAGGTAAAACAAAGCACCCGAGTGTCATTAATCATTAACCACTATTGACATAGAATTGACTGGGACTGCCAATAGTCTGGCAAACTGCCAAAAGCAGGAATACAAGTCCAGAACATTTTTACATTAACTCAAAGTCACAAATTAAATAGCACTCGTTTTGGCAGCCTACAGATTTTTTGCAGCAGACTAGGCTGAAAAGCTTGTATATTCTCTGATAGTCATTGGTAAGACGTGACAACACAGAAAAATAAATTGTATGTTTGTTTGTTTTCATGTTTAAGGTGAAGGTGTGGCTGTAATTTGGGTGATATAGTAGGTTGGCTATATACATTGTGGTGTTGGTTGTTCTACCCTCCTGTCCACATGTCAAAGTGTCCCAGAGCAAAACACTAATGTTGGCGAAAAAATGTAGGTCGCTTTGAGAAGAAAAATCTAAATGAATAAATGAATGAACATGTCATTACATATTACGTGTATAACATATTTCTCTCACCCATAAAGCTCTTTTAGTTTTCATGTTAAGTGAAAACTCATGTTAAGTCAAATTCTGGTCAGTACAGGACAGGTCATGTGCAGTGTTAAATGGGCACTCCTGCAAATGCACTTGTACGTATATAGTGTTGGGAATTGTAAGAGACATCCTAAAAAGTAATGGTCAAAATTGACCACAATGACATCATCATTCATTTTTGTTGTCTTTTCAGAGCCACAGAAGACATTATACAACTGTTTTCCTATGCTGGTGATGAGTGCACTCATTTTTATGCATCAAATTGGTTGAGTGCCATGATGGATGATGAATGTCACAACTTAACGGTTAAAAAAGGCTGTTTTAAATAATATACTTGAAGTGGAGCAGATTACTGATTTTCTTTTAATTTAAATAAAGCTTGATGATGCACATAATTCTCTCACAATGTGGCTTAATGCTGTTTTTGTGGTTTTAGGTGGAGGATTCTTCATCTCCCGCTTCCTTTTGTCTTATTTAATGTCAGTGATTTTTGTCTAGCTTATCTGACTTTGTAAAAGCATGCTCAAAAAGAATAACTTTCTTCTTTTATAATCAACATCTGCTCTTTTCAGTTGCTGTTAGATGAAACCGGGGAACCGTGGGGAACACTCAGTCACTGCATTCACAAAACAATAGCAACAACACTATTTCCCTCCACCCAACCACCCAATCATGACACAAACCACATTAGCAAATCCTCATACATTTTTTAACATTCGTATGTGGAAGGAAAAGCAACCTTGCAGGGCAACTTGTTGATGGAACAACAGGTGTTTAGTGACAGTGTAAACAAAGCCACCTCATCCTGAATGTCTGGTTTCTTACTGCTGCAGGGGAGTCCCTTCACTAAATCCAATGCTATGGAAAGGTCCTGGCATCTTGTGGTATTTCCCACAAAAACATCTAAACCTGATAGTTTAGGGGACAAAGAGGAACAAAGATATTATTTTGTCAGTGTGAGGAATAATCCACCTATAAACTAAAAGCTAAGAAGAAACACCGGCACTGGTTTTTCATGTTTAACGATTACAATTTTGTTTTACACTAAGTGATCAAACTACAGTTAATGTGGACTGTGAGTGTAACAAACAGCTGTGTTATATTCAAAATTCAAGGTTCACTTACTGGACCTTTCAATCATATCCCACAGTCTTCATCCAGTAAGTGAACTGGTTAAGACTTTTTTTTTGTGTTCCTAAGTTTGACAGTAAATATAACATGCAAACTCACTGTTAACCTGATTGTTTACTGTAACCAGGCAATAGTGTAAACATGTTGAATGTCTGACCGAACCAACCAGTACAACTTGCTGACAATATAAAACTGGCGTCTGAGGCAGCGTGGGACGAGATCCTGCTTCAAGCTACCTCGTGGCTGAATTTCTACCATCTTCATGGATGCTGTTCTATCCCTCCATTTGGGATCAGTTTCCTTATGAAGATCAACTAAAGGGGCTCTGTGGAGTTAACAAAATGTCTGTTTACATTCAGTTTTACCCACCAAAACACATTGTGTGCATCCTTGAGGTCTAACAAACATGTCGAATGCATTTCAATGTAAAACATTTACAATCCCATTATCCACCATCTTCTTCCCTGCCTTTGCTGGCACATTGCAGCATATCTTGACGTGGTATTGCCACCATTGTTAGATAAACAAAACGGGGACACACTACTAGAGGTAAAAAAAACAACTCCCCAGGGAACCTTTAAAGAATAAGGCTGGCGATATTGTATATTTTTCTCATTGTTAGCTTATCCTATGAAAAGACCGAAATCAATCAGGCCTAAGTCTTTCTCTCTGATTTCCAACTTTCCTACCCTTTCTGTGGTGCATAAAAAAAAAATGAAAAAGTCCAAATTATTTCCCTGAACAGCTGGACACTGTAGTTCTTAGCTAACATTACTCAAACAGTAATACATAATATATTTCTTTTCTACCGCGGATTAGTACACATTTGCTGCTGTATCAGGCAACCCAGGCAACAATGGACTCTATGCCACAGAGGAATAAGATCTATCAGGCTTTGACTACACAGACAATACCTGTTGGTAGGAACAATCCACTGTTGGTTTTGATGTTTTAATTAGATTTACTGACAACAAGGGACATTTAGAATATCACCAACATGATCCTGAATAAACATTTGTTTAGCACTTTTCCACAAAAGAGGAAGTGTTAGTAAACTTATGGAATATACTTCTTGTGAAAAGGTGCCTTTCTCCCTTTTCACTAGCCTCTGTTCCCAAAATTAACAATGTTTTGTGTCTGCTTAATCCTTAATTTCAGTGTAATGTTTTAGTTTATTTGCTACTTTATCATTTGATTTAGGCCTGTGTAGTGGGTTCATAGTATTTTGCTATGGCTCTGCCTGTGATGTAGGGGGTAGATCAGCTGCTCACCAGCTTAATTAAGGAGAGTGCATGCAGGTTTGCCTGATTAGATCCCGAGGGGCAGGGCACTCCTAAGGTGTAGAACAATAGGTAGGATAGTTCTGTAGTGCATGACATTTTTATAATATTTGGGGTGTCTATTGTTGTGGGTGCACATTGTTGTGGGTGCACATATACCGGTATGTATAAATAGTAATGTCAGCAGTAACTGATCTAATTGTAATGGTATTTTCAGAAACAAAGTGTTAATGTTGCTTTGTCAGGTTAGCTCAACCTATAATCACCTGTGCAGGTGGTAGGTTCCAATTAGTGCCTTCCATTTGTACTCGGAAGTCGGGTTTTCCGAGGTCAAAGTCGGAAACACGCCCCCTGACCTCAGATTTCCGAGCTCGGAACTCAGGCAACCACCTGAGTACCCCAAGTTAAAAATCCAACATGGCTGCCCTGTGCATCAACAGTTGGGAAAGCTGTAGTAACATACAGTTATAAGCACTTCTGTCTTATTTGTGTCTCACTAAATCAGTCAGCTAAATGAACATATGAACAGCATATATTTTCTTTAGTGTGTCTGTGTAATGCATATCTTCCTGCAGTGTTGCTATTTCGTTTTTAAACTCCCCCCCCTGGAGACACACATTTTCCCAAATGGTTGAACAAATAAACAAATGTTTCAATTCAATCTAAGGTCATCAGGCTGCTGGTTTATTTTATTTGTATAACAGAAGCCAAAATATTACAGAAGTCAAATAAAAATGTAAAAACAGGATAAAAAAATAAAGTAGCAATTTAAACACTGGTGCCATAGGTTTGAGAGCTCTTGGTGTCTCTGCACCGTCATTGCAGCCGGGGAATGACTACGGCACTGTAGTGGTACTTCCTACCTATATATAGTATAGTTGTGACATCACAACCGTACAGAAGTCTGACTGCTCGTTTAAAGGCATTTTGCTGTGGGCTGTGTGCATTTCGCTGTGGAAAGTATTTATATAGCACCTTGACCTGCTTTATAATCAAAAATGATTTTTACAATATGGGGCCTTTAACATTCAAGCAGTATTGTTCCAGGCCAATCATCAGACACCGCCCAAAACAATTTAGCCCAAGATGGTCTGGGTTTAGCCCCAGACCTTGTCAACTCCTAAAAACACCCCTGGCTGAAAGGTTGGAAGCAGGGGAACAGCTAAATTACAAATTAACATCTTATATCTTACATACTTATATCCTATGCAAAAATATGAGTGTAAAACAGAAGTGCAAATGACAAGTTGTGGACAAGTTAGCTTTATTCTAAGCTAAGCTAACTGCCTTCTGGTTCCATTTCATACTGATCTCAGCTAGAAAGTGAATAACAGTAAGAAAAAGCTAGCCTGGCTCTGTCTGTCACAAAGTCCATCTAGCAGCATGTCTAAGTGCTAAGTGCTGTCTACTCAGTTAACACGTTATATGTTTAAGTCGTACAAAAATGAAATGACAGGTTGTGGTTTTAGGGGAGATTATGTGTATTGTATTATGGATGTATTACAACTATTTCTAGACCGGACACTAGCTTCTTGAAGTGTCTGTTGGTTGCCTGGCAACCTCATAGTGAAGACAAGACTCCAGGTCTTGAGCTAAACTGCTGATTGAAGCTTAATATTTCCGTCAATCAATCCATTTATTTGTCACGTGAAATCATATAAAATACAATATGAGTTAAATATAATCCTGTCACTTCCTACAATATATACACTAAAAACACTAATAATAATAAATAAACTACTCACAAAAAGTAAGGACATTTGTTTTTGGTAGATTATTGCTTTGTTGTAACAATGATTTTTGCCAATAAATCTTATACCATTGGAAAGCCTGATTATTTCCCTTTTAAATGGTGCCACATTTGTAAAGAACATGCATTTGTGGGATGAGTAGCAGACCTGAGTATGTGGGTTGGACCCATGAAAACTTTGCCAAATCTTCTCTGACAATGCCAAACAGCTTTTCTCTGCTGTTGCTATTGACTCTTGTTTTGAGCTTCTGGTACCCCCAGGTGCTGGCAATCAGGTGCCTGATTCTGCAACCAGTGGCAATCCCATATCTCCACAGTCTGGGATCGAACTCTAGGAAAGGATGGAATGGTCTGCCAGTAGTCCTGACCTCAACCCCATTGAACACTTGTGGGATCAGCTTGGGCGTGCTGTTTGTGCCAGAGTGACCAACCCAACCACGTTGGCTGACTTGTGACAAATGCTGGTTGGAGAATGGGATGCCATCCCACAGCAGTGGGTGCCAGGTTGTTGTGGCTGTGTATGGTTCTTCCACACGCTACTGACACTCCTGTTTGTTAAATGAATACATTGTGAAATTGCCAATATGTCTTGTTACTTCAGATTTCAATCACCCAATCCACCAAACAAGAGTCAACAAAGAAAAGCTGTTTGACATTGTCAGAGAAGATTTGGCAAATTTTTCATGGGCGCAACCCACATACTCAGGTCTGCTACTCATCCCACAAATGTATATGTGTGTATGATGGTATCTTCTCATCTAACTCTAAGCAAGAAAACAAATAGGCTAGGTGCATTTCAATAAATGGCGAAAAGGTTCCGGTTACATTGTTTCTTAAAATATGTCATTCATTTTGAATGATCTATAATGACAAATGTCTTCCTATTCAGATTTTTTTTTTTTACTTTAATACACCTAGGGTGTGCTCTGCTTGTGAGCTGAAGGAGTTTATGAGCAAAAGCCTGTCATTGTTGATGTGAATGCACTGGGCAGGTGAGCAGTAAATGCTGATACCAGGGTACAAGGAAAATACAGAGGAAAAATGAGCCAGTGGGCTTAAAGGAGAGGCAGCCTCAGCACGCATGGGGTTCAGGAAGCAGATCTGTGAGCAAGTGCGCCCCCTGTAGGCACTTAAGTCTAGCCACCTTCGTGTGTGTGTGTGTGTGTGTGTGTGTGTGTGTGTGTGTGTGTGTGTGTGTGTGTGTGTGTGTGTGTGTGTGTGTGTGTGTGTGTGTGTGTGTGTGTGTGTGTGTGTGTGTGTGTGTGTGTGTGTGGTGAAAATGGACAGAACTTTATTTTATTTTTTTGTGAAAACTTTACAAACATGCTGGAGCTGCTACCCCCGCGACCCGACCCCGGATAAGCGGATGAAGATGGATGGATGGATGGAAACATGTTATACAGTGTTTGAACAATTCTGCATCAAAAGACATTAATTTCCATCCAAGGACAGAATTTCTTGGTTGGTTACATTATAGTCACTGAGGTTACACAACAGGAAATAATATTATTTACTTTGATTTTACATGTACCACTAGATGGTGGTCTCATCACATCCTATCAACTCAAGCTCTGCCACTCTGACACATGAGGTGGACTAAATAATAGCACCATCTTACCTGCAAACACCACTTTTAGTTTAGAAATATGATTTTTAGATTGTGTCAGAGAGGACAACTCTTTGTGGTGCTGTATTAGAAATATTAATAGATATAAACTTTTCTAAACTCGTTACACAAATTTCATTATAAGGAGATAAACAGGAGTAAACAACAGTAAAAATGAACAAAGTAGAAAGAGTTGAAAACAAAATCAAGAGGACATTTGACAGAAAAATACATATTATATATGAATATGTAAAATGTAATGATTAAAGGCTCCTATTTGACTCTGAATACAGTTTGACTATAAATACAAAAAATCTTTATAATGATAGGAAAATGAATAAACGTATATAGAAATGCATACAAAAGTTGTTTTAAAAACCAAGAGCTTTTCCTTATATAAGTATTGGGGCATAAACTGTATACTAAACTGTACTTTCCATGTGGAAAAGTAATTTCAAAATGTTGTTATGTTTTGGAGTTAAATAATAACTATTAGTCCAGTGAATGGTGACAGGTTTTTTTTTCACATTCATTTCTAAAGCTGAAAATCTTTGTAAATATATAAGAAAAACAATACATTTGTTAGATTGTAGTGATGTTGTGCCTTGTGGGTACACCCAGTGTTGTCTGTCAGTGTATCTGTCATCCTGTTTTCAGAGAGGATGTCACTGCTTAAGCGCTGAGTCATATGCCAAAGCCATCTGAGCCGTAATGAGGACTTGTTGCATAAGACAAATAGGACTAAGAAGTGGCACACAGCAGCCTTTAACTGGAGACGCTGCACAGATAACAGCCAGCCTAAATGGGCTACAGCAACACAACATGCTCGCCTTCTGTCCAGTTTTTTCCAAACTGGAATCGAGGAAAGTTAAAGGTCCAATATGTAATACTGACAGCTAGCGTTTAAAATGGTTACTGCAGTCCAAATTTAAAATACTGGAGAGAGCCATCTCCCCCCGCCCCTCCTTCCCAGCGGCGAGGTTCAAGTGGTTGCCAGGTTGCGAACGCTAAACCCAACATCCCACAATGACAATGTTAGCTAGATACCAGTCTTGCATTGCGACATTCGTCCACAGCGCAGCGGAGTTGCTAGATGCTGCTATGTTTACGGTTTAGAATGGGGCCGCATTTTTCTGTCCGAGCCCGGCCCACGTCTGACAGAGCAGTAACCGAACCCGACCCGAGCCCGACAGGCATTAAGATATTTATGTCCGAGCCCAACCTGAGCCCGACACAGTTAAAATCTCATTTTTTTTCTCATACTAATGACACATGTACGTTTGTTTGTTTGTTTGCCCGCTTTTATTAAGCAACTGTAGGAAGGCATTCAGAAATGTCAACAGATGAGCGCATCACACACGGGGCAACAAGTGCACGTTAACACAGGTGTGCACAAGAGGCCCAATCATATTATATAACCTACATAATTAATCACAAAAACGAACCTTTGCATCAAGTGAAACAGGCCCATTGGCTACCTACATAATAAGCTGTTTTAAATTTAAAATGTTCAATGCCTTATCGCGCTGATGTGACCGAGCCCAACCCGAACCCTAACATAATTTCTAAATATCTGTCCGAACCGGTATCCATCCTCTATTACGGTTATAAAAGCCTGTGCTCTCGCGGAGCTCTGTACCGAGCTGACAGTCACCTTTAATAGGCTAAACATAACGACCGCTAAAAAAAGACCGTTACCTTGCAGAGTTTTGTGCCCGACTGACACCCACCCTTTCTCTGCTTAACGTCACTGCAACAGACGCTGTACCCAGGTCTAATTAGTTATTAGTTAGCTATTCAGTCACCATCTGTCGGCTGCGGCCGCTGAACAGAAGCGGGGGAAGAACGTCGGCAGGGGGGAGATTTTCGGTACTACTATTTTTCAGATCCTGTTATACAGCTTGTCTATACACTGTATTACACATTATGGTTGCATGCGAGTTTGTAACAAAATGGGACTCATACTGTCAAACATATTATAACGTTGAAGCTGGCCACGGTAATGTTAGCAACAAGAAGATTCCATAACATAATGTTATACATTGCAGAGCTACCTGTAGAGAACATAAACTGTGTCCCAATCCAACAATTTAGGCTAACGTTACACAGTTGTTTTGCCAAAGTTAAATTGCATGTTTCCATTATGAGGAAGTCAAACTTGCGGTTTCTGTCATATGTGGTGGTTGTAAACAGCCGTGGCTCGCTCGCTTGCCTGGGTCCTCCGAAACGTTAGCACTAGTCAAGATTACTTCCCTGGCTGTGTCTCAATTTTATAGATTTATAAATTATATAGAGTACTCTATATAATTGAATGCGAGCACATGAATGTAGAAATGACTGAAAATGCCCATCCCTACTACGTTAGCCATGATAGAAATTAATGAAGCTCAACGCTTAGTTAGCTACCTGTTTAGGAGGAAATTAACTAACTCTGCGTCCTTTTGGTTTGGGTTAGCTTGGCATCACTTGACCTGTCTGCAGTGGGGCTACACTTATGAGACAATTTCAAAATTTCCCTTCAAAATATGCTAAAAAAGTTGAATAATTAAAACAAAAAAGCCATCTACACCAAGTCCTTAGAAAACAGTTCCATATTTATTGCAAAATATTTTTGTACAGAATAAAACTGAAAAAACATCAACAGAGGAGGAATGGACAGTAAGGCCAACATCAGAACTCCAAGAGCTGAACTGTACAAACACCAATAATATTTGCTGCTTTGATAGTGTTTTTAAACATAAATTGTTTCCTGCCCTCACAGCGACCTCTTTAAGGGGGAGAAAAAGAAAGAATTCAAACATAGTCCCCATTTTTCTAAAACTTTATTGCCTTTGCCTGTAAACCCATCAACACAGAACTCCAATGGACAATCCTTAAAATGTTGAAATTTCTGTAAGAAACTTGTCCCTTGATTGATAATGTTTCACAAAATACAAATATATATACTTGTAAAAAGCTCCAAACAATATGGGACTGATAATATTTTAGAAGTAAGTGTTGTATTACTCGTCATTGAGAACATGAGAGAGCACTACAACTAAAGTTAGAGGCTAACACCATTAGCTCAACTTCTAACACCAGTAACCAAGTGTGCTGAGATAACACTTCTTATTTTGAACAAAATAAAATATGAATGTTTGCTTTTAGTTTACTTCACACTGCTGGAATAACTGAACCCTCACTTGAGCTTGGAGGGGTTTAGCATAGTGCGTCTAGATAAATTCGGGCGTGCATGCCCATGCACATCCTCATGCGATTTGGCACAGATGTAAAAGTTCTTTCCTCAAAGTAAAACGCGTCTCAGTCTCTCCAGCTCCTTCTCTTACATCTTTTTTTCTTTACACATAAAAAAGGCAGAGTGAGACAGGATACATTTTTCTTCCCCGACATTCAAATGTACATCTTTAACATTGGCTCTCCCAAACCTTGGGATCTAATGAAGACAAAAAAACTCCTGTCTCTGGAAGTTTATTATAGAAAATTAAATTAAATAACGATTAAAATAGATAGGATTTTTTTTCTTTTCTCATATGCATAAGCCCTTCAAGAAAACACAACACACCAAAACATTAAAAAAGGATGAAGATGTACAATCCAGAAGAAAGGGGGGTTTCTTCTGAAAGGACTCCATTGGGAAGGTAGACGTGGAACTAGAGGTGCAACACAACAATGTCATGTTTTTGCCCTTCTGATTCTATATTATACAATAGATCTGGTGGATGAATAACAAAACACGAGTATCCGCTGCTTGTTGGTGTCTCTATACCAGTTACATGACAGACAGACTGTGGTCTTCAGATACAAACAGGCTGACCAACACAATGCTTTTAAGCTGACTGCTGTTTCTGGGACATTTCTTTTTGGATGAACATGTCAGTTCTGTTGCAGGTACTATTTTTGCAAACATTAATTTCACTAATGAGAATGACATTTTAAAGGCTGATAAAGTGAATTGTGAGTCACTCACTATGCACAACTTTATTAATAATCTTTTCTTTCAGTGACCCTCCAGTAAAATGATCAGATACACTGTAGCTCTGTTATGGTGTGTGTGTGTGTGTGTGTGTGTGTGTGTGTGTGTGTGTGTGTGTGTGTGTGTGTGTGTGTGCGCGTGTTCATGTGCATGTGGGGGGGGCTCGTTAACCTGTTATGGATATCACAAGTGTTTTCAATGATTTGATACCCTGAGTAGAGGACATAGGCTTGGGGTGAAGTTCAGTAGAAACAAAAACACCAACTAAAAAAAAAGGACATTACTAAGTAATACCACCTTTCACACATAAATAAAAACCTTTACTGAACAGTACATTAAAAACCACAAATGTAACCAGAGAGAAATAAAACGACGACGACAAATCACCCATGACAACACAGTCATTTTCAGCTTTACAATATGCATATATTCATGCATATATAGTGTGTATTTCCCCTTGCATACAGGCAAGTGGTTGGGGACTATATAGAGAGCCTTTAGTTATACCAACTCCCTCTGCAGAGACTAACACTGATTATTAAGAGACTGGACAAATGAGAGCAAACGTAATTCACAGGACAGGCTGAGGGGCGAGAAGACGGGGACTGATTCTGTGCAGCCTTGTAAACAGAGGAGGCCAGACAGCCAAAGAGGATGATGGGTAACAGACATCCACTTAAAGCAGCAAAGATAGGACAGATTACACGAGGTGGAGGCTGAGTGGGAACGAAGAAAAGAATAGGTGGGGGGCCTTTTTCTCCCAGCTTACCATCAAAGTACTTAAAGTGGCAGCATCACCTCACAACTTCGCCTCATCTGCTTCCCGTTGGTCTCGGTGGAACATCAGTGCTGATGCCGAAAATTAAGCTTAGGTTATCGACATGTTCCTGCCTGCACTGCTCAAGAAGGAAACTACTCAAAATGTAACAGACAGTGGACTCTCAGCAATATAACACAGCGTCTTATGGTAAAGAAACCTATGGGCTGAGTGAGTATTTGACAATGGGGGAGGGGGGGGGGGGGGGGGGGGTGAGAATGAGGGTGTGACAGGCAGATATAGGTCACTGGGTCTTCAAAGGTACTGTAATAGCTGCCCACCCCCACTTCTCTCCAGCCCCCTCCGACATCCATTTGGGGTTTTTCAGAGCTGAGAGGACAGAAAAGCTCAGACGAATAACTGGATGCGCTCGCGGATGGTCTGCCGACAGATCGGGCAGGTCTTGAGCGCGGCGCTGCAGTCGATGCAGGAGGCGTGTCCGCACTGGAAGACCAGCTTGATGTGGTTGTCTATGCAGATGGGGCAGGTGATTCGCTCCTCCATCTGACGGTAGCGAGACTGCAACTGCTCCAGCAGGTTGTGCTGCTCTGAGTTCTCGGTGCCGGGGCTGCAGTCCACCTCCGTTTGGTCTGGGGGGAGAGGTTGGAAGTGGTCATCAACATGGATGATGTCAAACCAATGAAGAACTGAGTTTACAGACTTAGACAATAACTGTAGGTTACTGTTTTCTGATGTTAATAGAAGTCAAATGTATGAAAGCCGTGCAAGATGAGACTGTCCTGGTGTTCAAAGATAATAAGGCTGCATATACAGCAACTGACCATGGCTATAGCATGACTCAAAATGTCTGACAATGTCATTGGTGGCTTGTCCTAGACACAGTTGCTTTAATCTGCCATTCAAAGCTGCGCCTCAAGACTGCTAACACAGAAGTCCTAGGATGTCCACACAAAAAGTGTGTATATCCTTTTCCTAATAACACATCCCAGATAACAAGAATAAGAGGATTCTTCTTACCTTGTCTAATTTTCTTTGTGATTGTGACTTGGCATTTGATGCATTTCTTCATTCGATGGGCACACTCTGTTTAGACAAGGCTCAGGTCAGCAAAGAGATACAGAAGCGATACAAAGAGAATAAAACAAAAAATCCACCTACAGTATAAATAATTTGTCCACGTTATTTAACACACAAACCAATTATCTGCCTATTGATAACAGTGTGGCCCTTTGCAGCCATTGGCTTCATCACAGTCTCCACACACCTTCACAGGCCACGCTGTGCTGGCAGGGGCAGAAGAGAACCAGCAGAGCCAGCTCGGAGCAGATGAGGCATTCGCTGGGCCCCGGCGGTGTGGGAAGAACCAGGTTGGTCATAGTGTTGGGCGTAGTGTGGACCCGCCGCAGGCTGGCGCTGCTCAGGCCCTGTCCACAAGTGAGGGCCTGCAGACGCTGCAACCTGATAGACAGCACACAGCAGTGTTTCATCTCTAAAGCTTTTTTTCTGTAGCAGCGGATTTCTGTTCCTCCATAAATTCTAGTTCATTTTCATGTAAAAAAGGCATCGGCAGTTTTAAACACAGCAGTATGAACATGGCGTTAAAAATCTATTCTTTGGTTTATCAATTGTGGATTATGGATGTTGGCACTGCTTTTACAGACATCTACCTGTGTTTCTCAGAAAAGCTCTTGATGAGCTGCAGCATGGTGCTGTCTGCCACCAGGTCCAGGGGACTCTTTCCCTTGTGGTTGGCGTAGTTGATGTCAGCTCCTTCCTGCGCTAGAAAACAAGCGATAGCTACGCCAACACTCAGCTCGATATTCCCCAGAAGACCTGAAGCGCTCAGCTGTGGATACACAGGATGACAATGGGAAGAGAGGAGGGGAAAGACGGAACAAGAGAGAAGTTGCAGTCAAAACAAACACGATTTTGAGGTAGACCTCCACAAACACGCATACTCTCACTAAGGCTAAGAACTGATCTTGAGGAAATAGTAGTTGAGAATACATTAAAAACTTAGTCAAGGACAGAGATTATAGTGAGCACGAAAAAGGAAATGGAGGTAAAAACCAGTGCGATCCAGCTAAGGCTGATACATAAACCCAAATCTAATCAGCACTGAAGAACTCCCCCAATAACTCATCTGCTGACAATAATGGCCAAAACAGCCCTGAGCACTTAAGTCTAGCCACCTTCGTGTGTGCGTGTGTGTGTGTGTGTGTGTGTGTGTGTGTGTGTGTGTGTGTGTGGCAGGTATCCAGGATGTTGAGTGGAGCTGCAGTGTTTGCGGTCATGTAGACTGGAAAGGACGTTCTTCATTGGTGCAATGATATTAACAACAACTGATGTAACAGTCATATAAAAAGTGCTGCACAAAGCATGGTGTCAAGGTCTCTTAACGAGGAATATTAAGCTAGTTCTTGTGAGTATTGAGAGTGACGGAGATTAAAAGGGATGCTGTGACATTACCATTCTGATCTTCAGCAGCAGGTGGATACAGTTACAATGTTACATTGCAGGTGTTTAAAGCTGCTCTAATGAATACTTTTTTCAATTAACAATGGGTTAGATTACTAAATATAAGTGAGAGGTGTCGCTCGTAGTGAGAAATACACAGAGAATTATCACCTAACTATGCAGTTCGCCTCATGTCTACAAAGCATTTTAGGATCTTTCAGCTCATTGTTTTGGTTTTATGACCCACTACTTCACTGCGAAAAAAGGCTTAGAAACACCCAGTGTCTGCTACCTGCTCAGTACCAAACAGCAGACAGACACAGTTAGCAACTAGCTGGTAAACATAGTGGTGCATTTAGCAGCTAAATAACCAGATATTTCCCTTAGGAGTTGGTGGCAACAAAAACAGAACTAAGACTAAATCAACCCCATAGACTATAAATAAAAACCTTTAGATTCCTTCCCTTTGTTTTTGTTTACCATTTCCTCCCTGCTTCAATATTAGGTCCATCCTTATCCATCAAGTCTTTATTTACCTTGCTACGAGTCTGAACACTCTACGAAACTGCATTCATCCTTTTTTTCCCACCTTTAGTCTTCAACTACCTGCCTTTCAGTGTCCATTTACCCATCATTCCATCTATATTTAATCCCCTTTGAATGTTTCATGTAGTCTTCCTTTATTTGTGTAATCATCTCTTTAGTAACCATTCTTCTGGGTTTGTTTACACTCTCACCAGTCTCAAGTATTTAGACGTTATTTCACGTCTTTTCATTGTGTTCACATCTTTTGAAAGCTGCGTTGTCTCTCTTCAGCTCATTCAGTCTTTGTTTTGACGAATGTACATTAACCTACCCCCACCCCAAACTAGGGCTGGGCGATATGGAGAAAATCAAATATCACAATATTTTTGACCAAATACCTTGATATCGATACCGCAACGATATTGTAGAGTTGACTATTGGTGCTTTCAATAAAAAATCTACACAATGAGATTTTTGATTAATAATCATCAGTAATGTGGATATAATGACTAAGTGGGTAAAGGCAAATAATAGAACAGTTACAACAGTCTGGTAAGTTCAGAAAATGACATCACTTTAGTGTAATGCAGCCTTTAAAACCAGGAAAAGACAACACTTATGCCATATTACGATATTACGATATCCAAAATCTAAGATGATATCTAGTCTCATATCACGATATCGCTATATTATCGCTATATTGCCCAGCTCTACCCCAAACCCTGGCAAACAGTTAGTGATTTGAAAAAAAAAAATATATATATATATATATTTTTTAATTTATTTTTTTTTTATCCAACTCTAGTTGCTCCCCTTAGAATAAATAATACTTTAAAATGGAAAATAAGTAACAAGTTCAAAGAACAAATAAACAACATGCCACCTCCCCGTTTGTTCTCACCCTGCAGTAGAGCGATGTGGAGCATCCCTCGCTGCTCTCCTCTGTGCTGCTGGTTCCCACGGCGGGACTTAGCATAACATTGGCCAGCTGCGGGCGGAGGAGGGCAACGTGCATGGCCGTGTCACCGTCCTCATCCTCCATGTTGACGTCGGCGCCCTCGGACACCAGCAGCTGCACCAGGTCGATGTGGCCCTGCGTCACCGCCAGCTGCAGCCCAGTCTGGTTCCGGTTGTTGCGGATGTTGATGTCGCAGCGTCCCTGTGGAAGAGGAGGTGAATGAAGTGTATAAAACTATGGTGGTTGCGTACTGTACTGCAACTCCTATTCCGTGTTAATCTATACATACACAGCAGCAACACAGTTTTAAAAGAACTCTGATGTGTTACCGTCTTCAGCTTACCTCTTTGACGAGGATCTCGGCGACATCGCGGTGGTTGTTGAGGGAGGCCAGATGCAGCGCAGAGAAGCCGTCCTCCTTCTTTACATCCACCAGCTGCCGCGCTCTGGCCAGGATCTTCTCTGTGGCCCTGCCGCCAGGACAAACAACACAAGACTCAATTGGGAAGAGTGCACAACACTCCTCAAGGCTCATGGCTAATTCTGTAATAGTTGCTACAGTGCTTTTTACTGTACTATTCCTCACTTTAAAAAATGGCCGGCTGCTGAATGTTGCCGTTACCACAACTACCTCGTGCCCAGTAGTAAGGAAAAGGATTCTGATATTGGTTGTTGAGGCAAATATTAATATTCTCTTATTAAATGTGTTACTACATAAAATATTAAAGAAGCCACTTTCATACTCCTATCTTGATTTAGGCTTAGTATTACATACATGAACCTGATGTGACACAGTGACAGTGCATATACATCAACACTGCAGAGAGTATATACCTCTCAGAATATCATCCTGTGCCACAGTGTACTTGACATGAGCATGGACAGAGATGCAGCAGCTTGTACAACTGTTATCAAGCCGATCTAACAAGGAAACAATGAGGCACAACAGGCAGCCACTTCTCACTAAACACAGCCAACTTACATCTTGATGTACAACTAACCCTTTCTTCCCCTACCCTAGGTGTTACAGGTACATTGTTGCTTTAATCCTTAAATAATAGTAGATCACTTTTATCCTTGTAGCTTGCCATCATCATATTCAGTATTCAACCACAGTGTGCTATAATATGGACAGAATATCACTATCAACACCTCACAGCTCGACACAACTGAGAACATTACGCTCAAATCTTTCCCGGTCAAACATTTTACCCATCATGTTTGGGCATCCATCTAGTTTTGTCAGATAACAGCATGTTATCTTTAATGTGAGGAGTTCTCTGAAGGGTGTCACCACATTCAGTAAAGTGAGAGTATTACAACTTATTTTGTGTGATTTAGGCACTAGGCTGATGGTGCAGTGTGAGGCTGGGCTGCACTGTTGAGGTGTCCTCTGCTCTGTAGCTGAGCCTGCTTTATGACGTGTGAAATTGAAGCTGACAGCCCTAGCGAGCACCCAGGAAGCTGGCATGCCACCATGAAGGCTTTGGCACGACGTGACCCAACCTTTCTATGGATGTAAGGCTAATTTAATGTTAGCTCTGCTGGATTTCACTATTTAGAAACACTGGTGTTGCTGAGGTTTGATAGATAAGGCTGGTGTCACAACACACAAGGGATGCTTTTTGCTCCCAGCTGAAAGGCAAATGCAACCTAAATTAAGAATTGCATTATGTTATGTCAATGGCCTTGACAGAACATGAGCTACTCTCTCTCAAAGCCAGAAACCAGAGAAATAACTCTCAAACTTGTGATGTCATCAAGTACAACGTGTGAAGCTGCTCCATAGACAATGAAAGGGAGACTGATTTTGTGGACCCACAGAATGTTTCGGATTTTATTTTTAAACCCACATGAGCTTTATTCTATTGTAGTGTTCTCCAGTTGTGAAACAGAAAATTCAAAACATTCCCGTGGGTGCTTTCAGTGTCATATACTGTATAACATCTTTCCCAATTCATTGTCTATGGAGCAGTTCCAGACTTTACACTTGATGAGAGTTGTTCATGTTTACTAATATTTTTGGACCGTCTTGGACAATAGCAATAATATAATTATTTTGAAAATGGGCGTTTCCCTTTAACATTCACTTGTGGACTTCCATCATTCAACTGACAGACTTCTCCTTATTAATAAAGAAAACAGTTAGAGGATGTAAATACATTGCAGAAATCTGGCAGAACATCAATACAATTCATACCCAATGAGTAACCTATAAATGTGATATTCAAGCAAAAATACAACCCAAACTGAGGCTTTACAGCTGGGGCACAGATGACTGACAGAAAAACTGTATTTACAATTTCTTTTTACCTTTTATGATAATTTTTTCTTAAAATTGATGACTGACGATTACTTCATCATGTAGTTATTTTTGAAAAAGTAGCTCTACCTAGCACCGCCACAGCACCAATTTGTAAATATCCTTCTATGACAATGTACTATCTAGCTTTTATTTAAAGTTTTAAGTAAAAAACAACAAATCTTTCTCCCTGAACTTTTATTAAAAACCCTCCAAGTTTAATATTTAACAATTGTCGCTTCCTTAACCAACATAACAAAAGCACAATCGAAACACACTCGATTTGTGACTTAAAGGATGCTTTCTGAAGCTCGACTTTATTTATCATTCTACAACCTTTAAAACGTAACAAAATCATCAGACTGAATGACAGATGCACTGACATTAATTATGAGCCATCTCTGCCCATCTTTTTTTAAATGATGCATCTAGATAGTGTTATCAGGTTTGTATTACACTGTAAAATGCCCCCAGTAGTGTAGAGGGAACATGAAAAATGAAATCATTTTTGCATCAGTGTAACAAGGGGCCTTTTAATGCAGCTTCATTTAATATAACTAAGAAATGACAAAGTTTACAGGCTCATTAGCAGCAGAGTGCTGATGCATTTCAAATGCATTACTGAGGGCTTGACCGCAGAGACCCTAGGCTGCTTTGGTACATGTATAGTATGGTCGGGATCTCCGCTGGGTGTATTTAAAGGGATGAAGGCTGTTGGGGAGACATTGTGTTGGAGGTCATTTGTACCCGCAATGCAGCTCCGTGGGTGTATGTGTGTGTTGAAGGTATTGATAGAGGGAAATTCCTGCTTTTTAGTCGGCTCCAGAGCACTTTGGCTAGCCAAAAAGCTCACCCTCGCAGATCTGAAGTAGACACAGCCGTGTCAGTTGTGTCACCTTTGTGCCCACTACGCCTCATTTCTCTGCATTATTTCCATAATCGTTAGTCCTGTGTGTTCATGAATATTCAGACTTGGGCTGACATTTCGGGGCAGTTTTGTACAGACACTCCTTCACACAGCTAGAGGGCATCTCGGACACACTGTTGATGACTTTTCTGGAGACTGGAGTCATCGTTTGGTTATTTGTGGGAGTCTTGATCAAAGCTTGATCAAAGCAAAAGAAAGGTACCATGACAAGTTCTAAAATCTGGAAGTGACAAAATAAATCAAAAATAAAGGATTTTGATTTCATGTATAGCTACAAGAGTGAGAATGCTATCCGCTGTGTCACACAGTTTACTTTGTACTGTCGAAAGGCACAATGTAACTCCAGAAAGACTGGAGTAAATAGGAAGAATAGAAGAAACTGTTGGGGAACAAAAGGGATCTGGTGAAAGTGAGGAAAACATAGAAGCTATGAGGAGGTGAGATTACAGGAAACTGGGAGATATCCAGGCAAATATTCTTACCTTTCAAGTAATTACAGTAAACAGACTAACCATTCTATCCTAACTATCCATTCGCCTCTTCTGTCAAGCTGAAAAACTCCAGAAGAAATCTGGCTGCTTGCCTTGTTTCTTTTCTTTCCCAGGACTGTTTGTGAACTTGGCCTTTAGCCCTCCTTTTCCATTTCCTCAAAAAAAAAAATATAATGCTAATAAACAAAACATTCTCATCTTTCTGTCACATAAAAACAATCAAGGGCCACAGCTGCTCACAGGAACTCCAAACAGTGACCCATCAAACAAAAACTCTACTTTTATGGATGATCTTTCCTTTCAAAGCGGAGGACAGTAAAGCAATTATCAATGGACCAACCAGGCGAAAATCCCAGGCAGAGCTACAGATTGTACTTTGGTAGCTGTAAATAAAAAGATGATGAACAGCAAAGAGCATAGGAAGGAAAATTCATAATCTCTCTATAAATTAGAGGAATCTATGTAAGTGTGTGTGGTCCCCCGCATGCGCAGTACAGCAGCGATGGCGGGGAGTTGCAGCATCCCTAGAGCTAGAATTGCAGTTCGGTTCAATTGCAGTTCACCGGCAACTGGTGTCATTTGCCAAAAAGTGTCATATGCCCAAAAAGTGGTCATCCGCCAAAAACTGATTGCTGTCTACCCTACATGCAAATACAATCGTACACAGACACGTTATATGAACGCCCAGGCTCTTGGGCTCTCCAGTACGTTGTTTTCTCTGGCCGTTCTACACGCTGTTTAAGAGCAGAGGCTGGGGAAGCCGCTGGCTGGCAGGCTGAGTCCAGCTCCCACCCTACCTTGCCCGGGCCACATCGCTACACGCTGTAGCAGCATCCCCAGCAGGCTGAACCAGGCTCCCTCCCTCCCTCGCCTGGGGCACATCGCTACGTGCTGAGCCGCATCGCTACCTGGATGTGTGACGGCTAGACGAAAAAAAGGTGACACGCCGAATCTCTAGATGAGCCACAGCCAAGCCACGCCTGATTGAAACACGCTCATAGTTAGATAAAGTTGTGAAAAAAAATACTGGGAATCAAGCAGTCGGCCCGTTCCAAACAAGCACGCGCTCCAAACGGGCACTGCACTAGTAACTATAAATTCTAAATATAGAGTTTTGAATTTACTCCACAAAAATGAATAGGTGATACACTGTGATGCCATTTGTTAACCATCAATCTAATGCCTTCAAACGGTATATAACAATTTGTATTCAAGCCAGAACTAACAAGGAAAACGTAGTGTACAACAAACACAGCACCTGCACTGTATAAATGTACTATAGGCCTACTGATGATATATGAATGGACTGGTGAACTAAGCCAATCCTGAACACTACAAATCCTGTGTCTCTACTTTTGGCGCAGCGGCTGATGTCAAGCTAAATGAGTGCTGGGGAGTGCAGCCTAAACTTCCAGCACTGCACATATGACACTTGCCAGAACAGATCGGACATTTATTAAATGACTGTCTACTGCGGCCCCCACTCCCGTTCTTTGTCCTCTCTCACTTGCAGTTATTGCTTGCCAACTGTCTTGTATTCCCCTTGCTCAGTCTACATTTGTCCACACACGCCACTCATGTACATGGCCGTCCTATAATTAGATTTGCTGTAGGATCTTTTTCGACTTGTGTATAATATGAGCTGTGAGGGGTCTGGTTGTAAGAGTGATGAGGAAATGTGGGTCACTGGGAGGTGAAGTTGGGAGGTCACAATTTAGCACTTCAAACTTTCCTTTGACAAGAAAAAGGCATTGACTTACGGTCATTTTTTACTGGTTTAGTACATGATAGACTGGCATAAGTAGATAGTGGAGTCTGCAGGTAAATAACCAGAGGACCAAGCTATGGTAATCTACTCACAGGCTGCAAATCTTCACTAACGACAATAACAGGTCTTCCACTCTTTGGAATATAAATTTCAAAGAGATTAAGAGATCAAATTACATAAAATGCAAATTCTCCAGTTGAAACCTTGAATGAAGTGGCAATGCCTCAGGGAGCAAATGTATGGTGATGCTAGTGTTTTTCATTTCTGCTTCCTTTCCTTCATGGCACCTCTTAAAAAAGAGCCAGGGACAATTTTCCATTACATTGTTTTGTTGTAATTTTGGAAGGAAAGTTCATATGAGGTCATGAAATCCCTGGAGCAAAGAAGCAGGAAGCTCACCATGGTGTGCACTGTGACTAATAAGTAACTCCGTACTGTGAGGGGCTTTCATATTTTTTCAAACAGGTGGAAAAAAATATATTTTCTTGATCTTAGCAAAGTGATCTTCCTTACATCGATGTGATTGAAGACCTTGAGTGCACTGGAAACAACTCATTTTTACTTGAATAAATTATGCGAAAATAAATGACCTGTTGAGCACTTACTTTAACAACTTAATTGTACTGCTAAAAATAACGAGATGTACAGCACAGTGCACCATGTAAACAGTCTTTGCATATTATATCTAAGGACAAGCTGCATAACTGTTGAGGTTGGTTTGAGTCATGGGATAAAAAAACAAAAGTATCAATTATATAATTTGTATAAGCTAATACGTAACATTTAGATTTTAAATTGATTAATAACATCATTTTAAAATAAATTCAGAGTACTACTGAGGACTTTCTAAAAAAAGGAACCATTCACTTTTGGTATATTCTTTCTACGTTTCCAGGCTATTCAGGGTGTGTGGGTGCTGATGTGATGCAACATGAACAGAGGAGTACACACTGGCACACTGAAAAAGGAGCTACACAGAAGAGTTGTGTTTGAGGAATGAAACCTTTTCATTATGTGAACATTCAGTTATGTGTTGCATTTCTGCATGCCTGGTCAGTGTGGAGTCAATGCTCAGCTTGTGATTAAGCACCTCCAGTGGCAACCAGCCGAAAACCAACACAGTCAGAATGTATGTACGTATCCCTGGTTCTGCATTGCTGAAAAATGACTACACTAAATGTAATTTGGGAAGAGACCAAGTCAACGGGTAGGGAAAACAGGGTGCAAAAGTAAATGTTGCATTTTTGCCTGCCAGCCTGCTGACAGCAGCAGAAGCTGTGTGGGTGATGAGCTCTCTATCTGTAACTGATACAGTAGTGTTGAGAATTGACCTTTGAGTCCTCATTTGAACGCACAGGAGAGATTCCCACACACATTCCCATAACCATCATTTCTAAGGCTTACATCAGATACAAACATTCAAATTACCAAGACAATGAAAACAACTCCGCAGACTAAAAATTACAGTCTGTACATTTTTTCACTTTGCATCTTAGAGAAGCACACTGTTGCAGTTGGATTTATTTGGTGCATACATTCTTGATGGCAAGCCAGATTTAGGGAGTGCACATCTAGAAAACATGGCTATCATTTGCCCATACTAGGGCTGACCCGAATGCTTCGAAGCTTCGACTGATGGCATGGTAATCGACTTCCAAATCAGTATTCGAAAGCTTGTATTTTCTGTTTTTTTGTTCTGTTATCCAATCCACACTGACTCCATTTTCCTTAAAGGTCTCTGCCAGTCATCTGTCACCACAGACAGCTGACTTTAATTTCCCTGTAGTAAAACACGGAAGCTCACAGACAGACTGGAAGCGTTGATCTAACAATGTAGACACGTAAAAAAACACTTGATTGATTGATTGAAGCATATCGGTGACGAGCACCAAGGCTGAATGTTGGAGCCGTTACAAAAGTACCTCCGTTTCAAAACCAGCCACTGGCGACTTGACCAGCTGAGTCGCAGGTGCCACCATCAGCTGGCTTGAGTCGAGCTGAGACGGGCCAGTTCAGACTGCTGCAACCTTTCCCTGCGACGTTCCAAAACGGTTTCGTCTTGTCGCGAATCTTTGGTATGAACTGGACTTAAGATGCAGGTCTACTAATCCTGCTAGATGAAGACTCCAAGAAAATACCAACTATAGTGAAATTTGGGTTTTAATATGAAATGTCACTTCTTATAATATGTGTGGCACCTGGGTCATAACTCATAAACAAGCATTAAAACATACTTGCAGAAAGTTTTGGCTGTAATCAGTACTCACAGTCTGTTTCCTTTAAGGGCAGCATGATGCAGCAGGTTGAAGCCCCTGTGGTTCTGCTGTGTGAAGTCGATGTTGGGCACCAAGACCATGATCTCGATGATATTGCGGAAATCTTTAGCAATGGCGTCATGGAGCGGTGTGTCCCCATATGAATCCTGATTGAGAGAAAAACTTGATTAACAGTGTCTTAGTACAGAGGAGCAAAGAATGCAATCTTCCAAACAGAATCATTTATCACTGAATATCAATCAATCATTCAATACATATATAATTTATAGATCTATAATATCCTCTATAATACAAAGCTGTCAATCTGCAACCATGACATGATTTTGTTCGCTAGAATGTGTTGTAATCCTGAAATCTAGATTATGTATAGTAATTTGGTATCTATATTAACAGCGTGATGAATGCTGCAGTACATTCTGCTTGTACTGTATCTTGCACAAACTAAAAAGTGTGGGCTGCTACTCCAACACTACTCAAGCAGGAAATAAAAATGCTGTTAGTGAATTTGGGGCCTGGTTGCAGGCATGTTACGACAGTCTGGAAAATGCCCTAAAATAGACACTAAATGGCTTTAATGAGTATGAGGGCTGAAATGAAGCAGGGTCACAGTCATGCTGACCTTACAGCATGACTGTACTACCATAAATGTAAATGTGTGTGTTTACAACTGCTTGGAAGGGCAATGTGTGAGTTGCTCTAAGTCATGGCCTTACTCCTCCTGACCGGTAACCAAGCAATTTACAGTAGTTGTAAAGTAGGTAAAAAAAATACAAATATGGCTGGATCCCTGAAAGAAAAAAATGATTATGGATGTTTGGATTCTATTTTTCTGTAAAAGCGTATTTGTGCAGTACGTGTATTGCTATACAAAAAAATAAACTAACTAAGGCTATTTTAGCATGGATTTCATTAAAGAACCTGACTGACTATCTTATCACACATGACAAAAATGAAAGCAACTGGATAATCATGTCATGTCTACAAAGCTAACAGTACACTGTACAGCTACTAAAACTATACTAGCACAGAGCTGGTTTTCACTTGTTTTTTGTATGCCACAGAATCAACAAATACCAGTTAATGCAGCTAAATAATATGTAAGGCTCAAAAAACATGAAAACATGATAAAGAATTAAACACAAAAAGCTTCACTGGGGTTTGCAGGGAAACACATTTTAATCAAAAGGCCAATCAGAGGTATTCAACATGTTAGGCCTTCTTACCTGGAGATTGACGTCAGCCGAATGTTCGGTCAGCACTCGCACCACGTCGGTAAAGCCCTTGTTGACGGCAATGTGGAGCGCCGTGCACATGGAGTTGTTCAGAAGGTTGACGTTTGCTCCCTTGCTCAACAGCAGCCGTGTGATCTCTGCCTGATTACTAATCCGAAAAAAAAACCATAAACAGAAAAAGACACATACGCAGATTAATCCTCACTGTCATCCATTACCGTTGACCGATTCCACATGTCCGAACAGTGCTTTCGATTAAAGTGCTCATATTATGCTCATTTTCAGGTTCATAATTGTATTTAGAGGTTGTACCACTATAGGTTTACATGGTTTAATTAAAAATAAAAAAAAACATATTTTAAAACCTGCCACTTTGTTTGCATGCAAGCCAACAAAGTTATATATAAGTAGAGATGCACCGATTACAATTTTCTAGGCCGATTCCGATTTCCGATTTTCTTTGAGTTAGGCCAACCGATACGGATTTTAGCCGATTCCGATTTCATTTTTTCTAACAGCACACACAAATATTTATTTTCTATCTTTTCTTTAATAGAACATTTTGCACAGAACATAGAACATTTTTTGAACAGATAATGGATCACTATAAAATAGAACTATATAAATTACTCCTGGTGTGGGAAATTCACATACATCTAAAGTGCAATGTTAGAACCATTTCCTTCTTTTCACATCCAATATCCAACTACAAAAATGTGATTTTGTTTTTTGGTGTCGTCCCTCCACGCCCTACTTTTTCCTTGCAGGTGTTGCATATTGCAAACTTGTTATCTTCTGCACACACGCTGAAGAATTTCCAAACAGCCGACATGTTGCAGGTTAATTCACGAGGTTCCCTACCTGGGCGAGAATAGCGCGGACACGCGCTTCACACCGCGAGCGGGTACGCGCGACACATGGCGGAAAAGTTGAGAGAAAGGAAAAAGAGACTGTGCTGTCGCGTCCGTGTGTGCGTGCGTCCTTGAAAACTGTAACACGTATAACTTATGTTGTCAGTTAATTGTAGCATTGACCGGCATGAAATCGGCATATGTCAGACTGACCTGCCGGTCGCCGGTCGTGGCCGAGCACGTGAAAACCGGCCAATTACGGTCACCGGCCGGTCTATCGGTGCATCTCTATATATAAGTATACATTACCCAGAGGAGATTTTGTTAAATGTTCTTCTACTTCCTGAGCATGTGGTGAGAGGAAGCGATACAGCAGCTGACTGATTAAGCAACAGTTTAATGCTGTCACTTCTGTGAATAGATTATCACATTACAAGGAATGAGACAGGCAGGAGCTCTGCTGTACATCTGTCAGTCTCCAGGTTTTTCTAAAGCCACAAGGAGCAGAGCTGCATCTTCTGTGTGTGTGTGTGTGTGTGTGTGTGTGTGTGTGTGTGTGTTAGGGGTGGGAATCGATTGGCACCTCACGTTTCGATTCAGAGGCCAACGATTTGATTCTAAACCGATTATCGATTATTATTTTTTATGTACATTTCCATGCGTGATTTAAAAAAAATATACATATAAATCTGAGTTTGCTACTCAGAGTTTGCTAATCACTTCCTAGACAAAGCAGATAGACAAAGCTTAGATTTTGACATATACAGTATTTGTCACACACAAATTTTAATGAAATGTTTTGTATTTTGTGGTCATTC